>NC_057794.1:441283295-441530652 GCF_018294505.1 Triticum aestivum
GGGGAGGGCGGGCTGGCCGCGGGCGGCGGGGGCTGGCGGTTCGGCCGGGGGTGGCTGGCGGCTCAGGCGGGGTGGAGTTTGATGATAAACTGGAGGCCCTTGATTTCGTATCCAACGGCTAGAAAATCTAATGACTAGAGATGAAGAAGTCAGTCGACTGACGTGTAGCCTCACCCCGCACACACATGCACGCACGCAAGACATGCACGCATGTAGGCGTGCAACACTGACACGTACACACGCACGCATGCTGGCGTGCACCACTGACATGTACACATGCACTCACGAACACACGCACGTACGCACCCATGCATGCAACACTAAAACATACCCTTGCACGCACGCAACACTCGCACGCCTGCATGCACACAGCACACGACGCAAGACAAACGCTCAACCTATAAGTGCATGCACCCTTTGTTAAGGACATGGATTGTTACGGGTATTAATCAATCTTATCGGTGATAAGCAGAACATTGATGTTTGCAGCGGTCTTTACGAATCACAACGTATCGAACGGGCTATCAACATAGTAGGCTTATCTACATGAAAAAGATGACGTCACACTCAATGAATAATCATCAATTTATGAAATGCCCGCTTTTGACCACCCCGGCCCACCAAAGGTTCCTCTGCTGTGCGCTGCCTGCATTGGGTCACTGACATGCAGGCCATGCACCCAAAGAGCCCACGCGTCAGTGGAAGAATGGCACAGTGTCCTAGGTGAGAGTCAAGGGCGCCACTCGCGACACGCCCGGCTGAACACGCCTCCGTGCCGCATTCAAACGCCTCCATGAAACCCGCCCGTGTGGAAGCCGAGAAACCCACTCTGGACACACGTCCGTTCATGACGGGGCCGGCGTTAAACGCAACGCCAACCGAGCTCCTCCCGCCTGCCGTCTATTTAATCTCCTATTCAAACGAGGCCAAACGCCAGCCAAGAATCGCACACCTCCGCCGCTCCCCTATCTCCTCCACCATTTTGTCCACTCTTACAATGGCTTACGAAGAGTGGTTATTCTGCATCCAAGCTGGCTGGGTAGCCCGCCGGATACTAGCTATGCAGCTCGCTGATCCACCTCCCTCCCCTTGCCCGACGGAGCCAGTTGCCGCCCCAAGCCGGCGCGTGGTTCAGCAACTCGCCGCTCCAGGCCAGCTCGACAAGGAGCGGTGCACAAGCGTCGTTGCTGCCATCCACGCCACTGCCTCGTACCGCGTCTCCCGTTTCTGTGGCCGAGACTCCCATGCCGGCGGCCGCGCCATACAAAAAGCGACAGAAGCCGGGTGCGGGGAGAGTGACGAGTCGGTGGCCAGCGCCTCCGCATCCGCCGCCATCATCGAGGAGAAGTAGAACACGGGAGGCCGCCGCCGCTTTGGTCCCATGAAGGCCACCGCGGAGGCGACACCGGCGTACACAACAGGTGTCTTGCCGGATCCTTTTGTTGCGAGGACCTTCGTCGACCCTGCATGGGCTCCACGGAAGAGGGGAATGTTAGGATGAACTCGAGCCGGTGCCGGCCATGGCGAAGTAGTGGCCGGTGATGAACTCAAACCGGTGCCGGCCACCATCATCTTTGGCACCAGCCAATGATATCAGTTGGGCAGTGGGGAAGCGAGCCGTCCTTTGCGCTGAAGCATATACCTTCGGGGCTCCCGGTAGTCCGATGATCGTGCTGCCGGACATGAGGAACACAAATCGATCGGCGGGCGACCATTTAGGCCAGGTATTATATACCTGTGCTCTCCAGAACTAGCACCGCGTAGTTCATTTGAATGTAATGAAATCCGTCATGTTTGTATGAAAATCCGGTATTTTATATGATTTCTGTCGTTGTTTATAAGAAATATCAGTTTGTCTACGTGTTTGCGTGAATTTCGTCTGGTTGGTTGAGTTGCTGTCATAATGTGTGCGGCTACGGTTGGATGGCGTAATTTGTGGGTCGCCGATCGGTTTGCGGGCGGCTCGGGCGGCGTTGTGGGACAAAAAAACATAGCTCATGCGAGCTCGTCTCCAACGTGCGCGCTAGAGGATGCATGACAGCATGAGCACCCGAGCCATTCCTCGTTCATCGGTGGCAAAGGCGCCGGTGGACAAAAGGGTCGCCAATATTTTGGCTACCCCAGGAAAGATCCAAACAGCCCCTCCCAATAGATTCAAATCCCTCGTTCGCCGTGGAATTTTGCCATGTGTTGTTTTCATGGACTAGCAAGATGCCCGTGCATTGCACGGAACATCAAGATGCATTTTTTACAAACTCCCGCATGCATGCAAGGGATAATTAATGTCCCCCTTTGCTAGTACCACGAGGCAAACACCATTAATATTGCATCGATTAATGTTAGTGGCCTTGTATATCTGCAAATTGTAATTTTGATAGTGGCCCCTTATATATAAAAATGGAGGGAGAAAGATGAGAGATAAGGTGAGGAGAAGTGGGGCGTGGTGGTGACTGGTGGTCGGACTGGGCGGAGGCATGGGGATGGACGGCGCATTATGTCTAGGTTTGTATCTCTCTCACACACACCCACGTAGGTGGGGGACGTGCACGAAGAGAAGAGGTGCACGCACGGTGCACGTACTCCCGTCTCTTTCCCAACCACACCCGCGCGGGTACACGGTGGAGCTCATTTCTGTACAAAAAAGGCAGCCCACGTGGTAATTTGGCACGTGTACTGGTTGTCCACTTGGTGGAGGGAGGATCGTCTACCACGGGTGAACAAACAAATTATGACTTGATGCGTTATGTTAAATTAAAAAAAGAGGCAAACCATGTGGGGCCTACCTTAGAGGCAAGGCTCTATACACTTGAGTACTTTTGATGTGTCCCGTCAACTCGCAGAACGAGGAGAAACTTGCTTAGTACGCCGTCTCCCCTGCCCACGGGTGTGGTGGCTCGCAGGATGAGGTGAAGCTTGCTTACGAGTAGTAGTAGTAGTAGTAGTAGTAGTAGTAGTAGTAGTAGTAGTAGTAGTAGTAGTAGTAGTAGTAGTAGTAGTAGTAGTAGTAGTAGTAATGTACTCCTTTACGCCCGCTCCCTCGCCCACGCGTGCGGTGGCTCACAGCACGAGGAGAAAATTTTACTACTCCCTCCGTTTACTCCTCGTCCCTACTATGTACTTTGGTTAGTACTCCCTCCATTTACTTATACAAGGCCACTATACAAAATACATTTTGCATCTATACAAGGCCAAAAATAGTAATCGAGACAAAATTTACTACTCCCTCATTTCCAGTTTATGGCTCAATTTCAAAATCACTCCAACCAAGGTAGACAGTGAGTGGTCGAATTAATTTCGTAGTTTGCACAAGTAATTAGTACGCTCGTTTTTCTCAAGAAGTTATGTTTACCGAGGCATTAATTAGAACGAATGCATGAATGACCACTAAATTTTCATGAACTTGTACATGCATTGGTTAGTTTCCTCTGGACACTGCTTGCGTCGGGTGATCTAACGCACCTCGAAATCCAACATGTAATGGTACTACTACTAGTATAGTAGAATTGAGACTTATCAAACGGAAAAATGAATGTTTTTTAGATGAGCCCCATAAACCCTAGTGGGTACGTACTCCGTAAAAACAGATTTTTCCAAAACTAAGTCGCTCCCTTTCATGAATTCTGTAGTATACTCCTCCGTCGACACTCCCTTTCATGAATTCTGTACTTCCTGTCGCCGATATGTGGCACATATAGCAACCGGATCGACGTGTCAAGCACCAAATAACAGTGCAGAACAGCAGGGGGGACGCACCCACTCGTACCGGCCCAGTAGTAGTAATGAGCAGTGAGACGTCAAATCACAATGCCGCACCTTCCCAGACGGATGAAGCAACCATTATTTCACACTTCGGTTCGCCATCATCTCAAACCACGTAGTATTGCTTCTGCCTCAAGAGGGACACGCGCATCGCCTTGGTACATCATGACACATGGGACCACATGACAGGCCATGCTCCCCCGCCCATCGCTCGGTAAAATCACCTCATTTTTACTATACTTCCTCCATATCAGTTTACTACATGGCATGCATGTCGTTCTAGGTTGAGAATTTAACTGGCTATATATGTGATGAACAGTACTCTAGCCTTGTAAAAAACGTATACTTTTGTACAGTAGTACTATCGATGGATTGCGCCATGGAGAAAAAATTGAAATTAAAAAAAAGTGGTACATATAGAGAGAGTTCGTCGCCAAATTATGCATATAGTACTATTAAAAAAGCTAGTACGTGCTTAATTGGGGTGCTAAATTCTATTAAATAAATACTAGTAGTATGTACATACTGAAGAGTTAAAGTAACGAGAAGAAACATAACATAGTTCTGCTGGGGGCTCAGCATGACACACCCCTCAAATTAAACTAAGCACACCTGAAATTAAACTATGCAACTAATCCGGTAGACGCTGCATTAGAAGTTTAGAACCACCATGAGCAACGACACTGCCACCTTACTCGGAGTCCTCGTCCACGTCCTCGACTTCGTCCCTGTCCCTCTCCCTCTTGGCCGATACTTCTTTGCTTGAACCACACACTTGGCTGTTGCTCTTCATCCAACCCTTGTAGATTTTTAAACAAAGGTAGCGATCCATTGCAGCATAGTGGATGTGGTCTATATCTAGCACATTCCGCTGCCATGCATGACGATGAAATGTGTAATGAGGTTTCTCTAGTTTACGGTATGAAGGATGAACCATGGCTCCTGTCAGGGTCAGCATTGAAGGTTGAGAGGAGGACACCAGGCTTGCCTTCTGGAGATCGAAGGGCTGGCCTACAACGAGACCTATCCGACGCAGGACATCCCTGTTGTTCTTAAAGCCTACAGTAACGAATTTCACTCTTTTGTCCTTGAGGAAGTTCTTAAAATCCTGGCACTCCATGTCGGTATGGCATATGTGGTAGACCAAGCAAATGTTATGTACGCAAACCTGGATCATGGCGGGCTTCTTCCTCTCTTCGTCCTTTAGATCCTTCTCTCATCCCAGGACTGTGGTGTACTCAACATCTAGCCCAGCGACCCACTCATCATCTGAGTTTTCGAACATGCGTCTGAAGCGAGAAAGGCATCCTTTCACCGTCGCGGAAGAACGGGTGTAGATGATGTCAAACTCATCGCCGGTGATGGTTCTAACCTTGTACTCACCACCGATCATGGAGATTTGGGACGCCATGGATTTGGGAGGAGGGTTAGGATTAGTGAAACTGCCGTAATGTGAATGGACGGGATGACTAGGAGCGAACCACTATAGTATTGAAGGACGTGCGGGGACGAGTAGGAGCGAACTGCCAGCGTGCGAATGGCAGGGTAGTGGCTTTCCATTCTCCCATGATACGGGCTTCCGAGAGCCCTTGGATTTTAGATCGAACGGTTGCATGGCGTGATTCTAGACCTATGGGTGAATATCCTATCCTGGAGGGTTATTCTGCAAATTTTCAGCAACTTAGCATGCGACCGTTTGATCTCAGATCCAAGGGCTGCCAGCAGCCCGTATCATGGTCGCACCTACCATGACCGTCGCGTCGCTCGCCCGGTCACGCCCTTGGAGATTTAACATGGTGCGTTAGGCTATCTGATGTTGGCATGTCATACATAGTCATCACTTAGTCACTCATACTACAATAAGGTTGGCTATAAGGTTGGCTATAAGTGTATTTTTTTACTCCTCTCTATCTCTTTCTTCATACTCCCTCCGTCCCATAATATAAGAACGTTTTTTACAGTAGTGTAGTGCCAAAAACATTCTTATATTATGGTACACAGGGAGTACTAGTATTTATTGCATTTCCCAAGGAGTGACCTCTTCCAATGAAACGGTGTTGCTAAGTTTGCTTCATTTAAATAGCTATAGACTCAAAATTGTCTTTTCACCTAGGTACACGTTCTTAGCACCGTTTCTTCCTTGGGTCACCAAACTAGTCTCTCTCTTCTTGATTAACTTGCCACATCAGACTTTATGCCTGTGTGGCAAGCTTAAGCACCTGTAGGAGCAAGTAAAAGTAAGTACAATAGTGCACTTTACATGGCATTTTTGTATATGTGGAGGAAAGAGAGGCAAGGAAAAAGTGGAGAAGTGGGCTCTCATGCAAGAGCCAGTCTCTACTACATGGTGGAACATTGGGAGAGGCACCTGTATGGAGGTGGCCAGGAATCGGGAGACTCACGCCAGTCGTAGCGCCGCAGTTAAAATGATAATGGCAAGTCAAATCACGGGGCCCCACCTGTCTAGTAGTAACTCGCTGTCAAATCACACAACCCTACGTTTGCAGCAACCTACTCCCTCGTCTTCTCGCGTCTCTGTCGAACCGACTAGGCGGAACTGCCCCACCTACCACGTAGGAAAAGCCCCGCCCTCGACTTTTAAATACAACTACATCCGCTTAAGAATCCAATGATATACTTTTTGTGACATAGTAGCTCATAATTAGTTAGTCAAATGGATGACTTAGAACTACGTGCAGGCCCTATATACCGAGATGCCTAAAAATAAAAAAACCAACATGGAGAGGGTAGTTCAGCACATATCTTTTTAGCTCAATATAGTCGGGATTCACCAAGGAGCAAAACCAAGTGGTAGGCTGCTCATGTCGTGTTGGCGTAGCAACTCAAGCAGGGTCAGTCCGCACACGAAATGGCGACACACTTAACAGGACCCCTTTGGCCGACATGTGGCTCATCCACCGTCTTGTTCCACGTGTGATGCACCAAATTACAGTTCGGAGCAGCAGTTGGAATTGGAGGCACCCCGGTCGTAGAGCTGCAGTAGAAGAAAATGAGCGATGAGCGGTCAAATCACAGAGCCCCACCTTTCCCGCATTAAGCTGGACGGACGAAGCAACCATCATTTCACTCTAGAGTGCAAGAGCATAAAGAAAAGAGAAAACAATGATGCATGCGGCAGCTACCTAGGGCACCCTAGGGTAAGGGTCTCCACTAAAAATCCTTTTTTTGAAAGCGCCTCCACTACAAATCGGCTTCTCCCTCGTCCTCTTGAAGAAAACCGATAATGAGTGCGGCAGTAGGGTTTGTAGGAGTACTACCGCATGCGGGGCCACGTCGTAGTAAACGGGTTCGAGTCGACGCCTTAAATATGTGTGGGCCGCTTGGTTTTACAGGAACGAGGCAACATTTTGGGTTCGGGGACCAGTGGAGATATAGTACGTACAAAAAATTGTGGACGTAGGTTCGACCGAAAGGCAATGATGCATGGGCCCTCCATTTTGATATACCCGGGGCCGTGTGAAATTTCCTACTCTACTCAAAACTAGTAAGGTACACATGTATTGAACGCATGAGATTTCAAAACCAAATTATGAATAAATACACACTATAGCATGTAAAGCTTTGAGTCATATATGCATGATGTAGATGTTTGTTTAGTTCTTCTAGTATATCTCATTCAAAATAAATTAGTTTTATAAAAATGTTAAGATTCATGGGGTTGTGCATTGTTAATCATAAAGTAAAAAACAAATAATGGCAATTCATTTAGAAAAAAATAATCAATTATGATACAAAAGATTCTAGAACAAAGGAGAAGTGCTTGTGTTTTGAGGTTTGTGCATTATGCTTAAGTTCAACCATGGAGTCTTTTAAATTGTACATGTGGCAGATCTGGTGGAATGTTGATGATATCCAACGGCCAGTAGTGCTCGGATTTGCCTATCTCTGCACTGTCGGGTTAGCTTCATCCAGCGACCATCTTTCAAAGTTATTGGCACACTATATAGTTCTTGTGCCATAGTTTCATGTTTTGGAATAAAGCTACTAGTGGGTTGTCCTATCTATTTAGGAATAGAAGATGTATACATGGAAGTTGTAGGGAAAGAGATGACATGGAGCATCTCAATTCCTATGAGTAGGGATTGGAAAAGAGATGTCATTTGGTTCACATCATAGGAACTTTTCTATTGAATCTAGAGATGACATGTATCTCAATTCCTATGAGGAGGGATTAGAAAAGAGATGTAATTTGGTTCATATCATAGGAACTTTTCTATTGAATATACGCTAATGTTTATTTTCCTTTGGAATTAAGGGAGTATAGGAATCCATTCATATGAACCAAGTGGATCTAAAGCTATAGAAATGATATCATGTTTATTTCCTTTGAAATCTGGAGTATATGAATCTATTCCTATGAACCAATTGGCTCTAAAGGAAAAAATCCTATAAAAATCATATCATATAGAGTTCCTATGATATTCCTCAACACTAAAGGATGCTTGAAATTGCTGCGGGTGATACGATGGTCTTTCTTTGTAGACTCCTCACCCATCTTTATAGTTGCCTCTCTGTCGGTGTACTAGAATAGGGGTACCCTAGTACCTCGAACTTGTGCACGGGCAGTTGCAGCACCCCGCGGCAAGGCTTGCCGGGCGAACGCCAAGATCCTCCGTGGTTCCCTTGGAGCCATTCAAGAACAAAGTATTTAAGCTCAAGAGACAAGGCCCCGGCAAGAGGAGCTTGCCGGGAAGGCCAACCAAGGCACTCCAAGGAACTTGCCGCGACGCGCCACACGCTCCGGCAAGGCAACAAGGCCCCGGCAAGAGGAGCTTGCCGGGAGGACCAACCAAGGTACCTCGAGGCCCGGTGAGCGACAAGCTTCCGGACTCGACAAGATAACAGCAGCGGCAAGGCACTTGCCGCGGCAGGCGGCCACTCTGTGCCCACGCTCCAGCGCATCCACCAACGTGTCGCTCTGGGGGCCTCTCCAGGCGCGCGTGGCGGAAGGCTGTGCAGCCAGCGGTGCACGGTGGCATGCGAAGCTGACAAGATCGCCATCATGGCGAACGGTGGCGCCCCTAACGGTCCTTTTCTGCACTGTTTGGGCGACTCGGACGAGCATTTAATGCCCTTGTCCCCTGTCGTCAGGGTTAGGTAGGGTGCACTGTACAAGTAACTGTACCAACCACCTCACTTTTTACATTTGTACCCTTCTCTGCGTTGCCACCTGTCGGTGACCCCTTTAGCGTATAAAAGGAGGCCCATGCGCAACGTAGGGGGGGTTCGGTTCGCCAGGTTCGCGAGGTTCGACTAGTTCGGAACCCGAAAAAACACTACGCTCTCTCTCTGGAGCAAGAACACAAGATAATCAAACAAGCAGCAGTAGGAGTGTTATCTCTCCGGAGAGCTCCGAAGCTGGGTAAACTGCCCGTGTGCTTCGCCTCGATCTGCTCTTTGTGCGATCTCCGCCCCCCGCCGAACCGAAAGGGGCCCGGTCCGCCGGCCCCATAGGTGTTCGTGGATCAGTTTCCCCCGACATCTTTGGCGCGCCAGGTAGGGGGCGTCGAGATTGTGTGAACCTGATCCGGCGTTCACACGAGCTAGATCTTCATTCCCTTCATCAAATGCCACCGAAGAAGAAGACTTCGGCGGCAGCCGCTCCGTCCACGTCACTTCCGCCACCGTTGGAGCAAACAGGTGGTGGAATGAACGCCGGCGGACGAATGGACGTCGACGAGGAAGCTTATGATGCTGCCAGGTCCAAGGACAAGGCTGCACAAACCTCGACGACTGTACATGTTCCGCGCCACTCTCAGGAGGTGCAAGACCAACAGCGTCATGGCACTTGCAGTGCCATACGCATGATAGGCCAAGACCAAGCTGGTGGATCTCGGGGCGCTCAAGACCAGCATGCACGCCAGCGTGCTGGCGCGAGCGGGGCACGGTCGCCTGGACGGGATACTGCTCCTTCTAACATAATTAGAAGTCTGAGCATGTCCCGCTCCTCGCGCCGTCCGCCACTGCCCCCCACCACTCCAGCAGAAGCTTTGGCGCGAGCTCAACTGCTCCTAGATTACCCTCCGACGTCGGACAAGATCGACGAATGGAGGGCCACCATTCAGAGTCTCATCGGCTACGCCAACGGCGACACTCCATGATGGCCGAGCGCGTCGCCACCGCGGCAGGGTTGTCGGGCGCGAGCCGGTGGCGACGAAACGGGTGGAGGTGCAACTACCATGCAATCACCACCTCGAAGGCCAAGATCGCCGACTCGCCGGATCCACCTCGACAGCGACTCCACCGCATCGTCGGATCCACGAGCTCGTCGCGATCAGCGCCAAGTTCTTCATGATCGACAACAAGAAGACGCTCGAACTCGCATCGAGCGCCAAAGAGAAGCGCGACGTCAATCCGACAAGCGCGCTGGGCCCTCTGTTGACATGCACGCGCCAGGGGAACCAGGCAATCTGCCGTACGCAGTAGGTTGCTCTGCGTTCACTCGTGAGCTGCGGCAAGTCCAGTGGCCCAGCACGAAGAACTTCAAGCCGGACGTACCGGAGAAGTACGACGGCAAGACGCATCCGTCGGAGTTCCTCAGCATCTACACCATTGTGGTGCAGGTTGCCGGGGGACGGGATGACAAGATCCTTGCCAACTACTTCCCGCTGGTGCTCAAGCCCAACGTCAGATCCTGGCTCATGCACTTGCCGGACAACTCCATATCCTCTTGGGCTGATCTGTGCCATCAGTTTGTCGGCGCCTTCACAGGCGGACACAAGCCTCATGGCCAGGAGAGTGATCTTCATCTGCTCGCCCAGAAGGAAGGAGAGCCCCTGTGCAAGTACATTCAGAGATTCAGCAGTGTGCAGCACAACATCCCAGACGTCCACCCTGCCGCGGTGATCAGCGCGTTCCATTAGAACGTGCGAAACCGCAGGATGCGGGAGGAAATGGCGATCTGCAAGATCAGGGACGTCAGTGAGTTATATGCACTGGCCGACAAGTGTGCACGTGCTGAGGAAGGGAGGAGACTCCCCGGAGAGAATGTAGAAGCGGGAGGATCTGACAGTGAAAATGCTGCCCCGGCAAGGAAAAACCGCCGGCGGAACAACAGGAAGAAGAAAGGCAAAGAGGTGCTAGTTGTTGAGCAGTTCGGCAACGGTGGTGGCGCCAATAAAGCCAAAGCTGGTGACTCCGGCAAGGAGGTTGCCGCGGAGGTGGCGATCACTGACAAGCAGGACGGCACCAACAAGCAGTATTGCAAGATCCACAGCACCAAGGGCCATGATCTCCAGAGCTGCAGGAAAGTCGAGCAGCTTGTTGAGCAACAGAAAGCTGAATATGAGCGGCGCGACAAGGAGAAGGCCCAGGAAGGTGCTGGTGGATCCGGCAAGAAATGTCCTAGCCGAGGAGGACGCCGCGGCAAGGCCAAGCAGCAGCAAGGAGACAGACCTCCTCGCGGCCGCGACAAGGATGAAGATGAAGACGACGATGAAGACATGGATGATGAGGAGACTGATGAGCATGAGTTCCAGAAATCCATAGAGGTCCTGTGCGTTGACGGTGGTGCTTCTCTGCATACCTCGCACCGTCAGCTCAAGCAGTGGGTGCGGGAAGTTAATGCAGCAGAACCACCCGTCGAGTCGCGCAAGCCTCTGAAATGGTCCAGCACGCCTATCATCTTTGATATTGAGGACCACCCTGATCGCATAACTGCGGTCGGTGCTTGCCAATGTTGGTTTCACCAACAATCCGCAACCTCAAGGTCACTAAGATGCTAGTTGACAGCGGGGCTGGCTTGAACCTGATCTCCTCCGTGGTGCTCCAGAAACTCCAGATCCCTGACAGCGAGCTCGAAGAGACCGGTACATTTCAAGGAATAAACCCGGGAAGGAGCAAGCCGAAGGGAAAGATCACGTTGCCGGTAATGTTTGGCAGCAAGCTGAACTTCAGGACTGAGAGGGTCATGTTTGATGTTGCTGACTTTCCATTATCTTACAATGGAATCCTTGGCCGTCCGGCACTCGCCAAGTTCATGGCAGCCTCTCACTATGCGTACAACGTACTGAAAATGCCAGGCCCGATAAGTGTCATCTCTGTCCCTAGCGACAAGAAGGATGCTCTTATCTGTGCCGACAAGATCTACCGGGAAGCAGCAGCCGCAGCAGAACGCAAGACACTTGCCGCTGAAGCTCCCGGGGGGAAGAAGAAGACCAAGTCCGGCAAGAGCTCTGATGCCCACTCCGGCAAGCGCACCTCTTCGGAGTGCTGCGCTACCATCGAGGACGCACCATCGAGCTCCACCGACAAGTGTAAGAAGGCAATGGCAGCTCCACCTGAGACCAAGAAGGTGTCCGCCAAGGAGGACGGCACTGGTGGTACCTTCACCATCAGCGCCACTCTTGACCCCAAATAGGAAAGCGCGCTCATTGCTTTCCTGCGGGCGAATGTCGACGTGTTTGCGTGGCAACCGTCTGATATCCCCGGTGTTCCCAGGAAAGTAATTGAGCACCACCTTGCCGTCTGTCCTCATGCGCGGCCCGTCAAGCAGAAAGTCAGGAAACAGGCAGTGGAGCGCCAAGAATTCATCGCAGAAGAAATCAAGAAGTTGGAAGCAGCAGGCCTTGTCAGAGGAGTGCTCCATCCCACGTGGTTGGCCAATCCTGTTGTCGTGTGCAAGGCTAACGGGAAATGGAGGCTTTGTATTGACTTCACTGATGTTAATAAAGCTTGTCCCAAAGACCCATTTCCCTTGCCGCGCATTGACCAGATTGTTGACTCCACAGCCGGATGTGATTTGCTTTCATTTCTTGATGCATACTCAGGATACCATCAGATCTTCATGGCAGAAGAGGATGAAGAGAAAACCGCATTTATCACCCCGTGTGGCACGTACTGCTTCGTACGAATGCCTTTCGGTTTGAAGAATGCTGGTTCAACATTCGCAAGGGTAGTCCACCACGCTTTTGAACCGCAGATGCACAGAAATGTGGAAGCCTACATGGATGACATAGTGGTCAAGAGCAAGAACAGGGCGACCCTGATTCAAGATTTAGACGAGACATTTGCAAATCTGCGCAAGATCAACCTCAAGCTTAACCCCGAGAAGTGCGTGTTTGGAGTCCCTTCCGGCAAGCTTCTCGGGTTCTTCGTGTCTCAGCAGGGAATTGAAGCCAATCCCGACAAGATCAAGGCCATTGAGCAGATCGAAGCACCAAAGCGCGTCAAGGATGTACGAAGGCTTGCCGGTTGCGTGGCTGCTCTCAGCAGGTTTATCTCTAGATCTGCTGAGCGCGCCCTGCCATTTTTCAAAATTTTGAAAAAGGCAGGTCCAATAAAATGGACTCTGGAGGCGGAGGCTGCGCTGCAGGACTTGAAGAGATACCTGTCCTCCACTCCAACACTTGTCGCACCTAAGCCGCAAGAGAAGTTGCTGCTGTATATAGCGGCAACCAATCAAGTGGTTAGTGCTGCGCTAGTGGCAGAGAGGGAGGCAGATGATGAGCCAGCAACCACGGCAGATGCATCCAGCGACAAGAAGGGGGCTTCGCCGACAAGATCTGGTCCCGACAGAGATGGATCTGCGCAGGAGCATGATAAGATGCAGAAGAGAATGGTGCAGCGTCCAGTTTACTTTATCAGTTCCCTTCTACAGGGGGCTAGATCAAGGTACTCTGGTGTGCAGAAGTTGCTTTTCGGCCTCCTCATGGCCTCGAGAAAGCTGCGCCATTAGTTCCAAGCACATGAGATCACAGTCGTCACTCGCTTTCCGCTGAAGAGGATACTGCAAAATCCAGAAGCGACAGGCAGGATTGTCGAGTGGGCGCTGGAACTGTCAAGCTTTGGCCTCAAGTTTGAGAGCACTTCAACTATCCAAAGCAGAGCATTGGCAGAGTTCATAGCAGAATGGATGCCAACACCAGATGAAGAAATTCCAGAGACGAGCATCCCCATCAAAGAGGCAAGCAAAGAGTGGCTGATGTACTTTGATGGTGCCTTATCGCTGCAAGGCGCCGGAGCGGGCGTGCTGCTTGTCGCGCCCACCGGAGAGCCCCTCAAGTACGTAGTCCAGATGCACTTTCCCAAGGAGCAAGCAACCAACAATACTGCAAAGTATGAAGGATTGCTTGCCGGTCTCAGAATCGCAGCAGACCTTGGGATCAAGAAGCTCATTGTCAGGGGTGACTCACAGCTTGTCGTCCACCAAGTGAACAAGAACTACCATAGTCCATTGATGGAAGCATATGTTGATGAAGTGAGGAAGCTAGAAGAGCACTTTGACGGCCTACAGATGGAGCATATCCCAAGAGCTCAGAATGACATTGCTGATGGCCTGTCAAAGTGCGCCGCACTAAAGTTACCTGTGGAACCAGGGATCTTTGTGCTCAAGTTGACTCAACCATCCGTAACACCATCAACTGGACAAAGCAAGAAGAGGAAGTTGGTTTCTGGTGACTACTTTCCGGCAGAGCTCCCCGAAGCCGCCGCCAAGAAAGTCCCCAAGATCAACACCAAGGATGCTGAGGGGCAGTCTGCTCCGGCAAACCTTATGGTTTGTTCCGTTGAAGCAGATGCTCCCGACAAGTTTTGCTCCGGCAAGCTTGCCGGGGAACATCAAGCTCCGGCAGGGCCGCAAGTCCTTGCCGTAGAAGCGGATGTTCCCGCAGCAGCAGATGTGCCTTTAGTCCTTGTTGTCGAGCCACAAGCTCCAGCATGGGCACAACTGATTGTCCATTTCCTTTATACAGGAGAACTTCCCGAAGAGCAAGAAAAAGCGGAGAAAGTAGCCCGGCAGTCAAGTATGTACCAGTTTGTCGATAGCATACTGTACAGAAGAAGACTCAACGGTGTGAAATTGAAGTGTGTTTGCCGGGAAGATGGACAAAAGTTGTTGGCAGAGATACATGGAGGCATATGTGGCCACCACATTGGCGCAAGAGCACTTGCCGGCAAAGCTTTCCGGGAAGGTTTCTTTTGGCCGACAGCCCTCCAGGATGCAACTGCACAAGTAACCAAGTGTGAAGCGTGCCAGTTCCACTCCAAACAGATACACCAGCCAGCTCAAGCTCTCCAGACGATCCCTTTATCCTGGCCATTTTCGGTCTGGGGGCTCGATATACTCGGCCCTTTCCCCTGAGCTGTCGGGGGCTTTGAGTACTTGTACGTCGCAATCGACAAGTTCACAAAGTGTCCGGAAGTGCAGCCAGTGAGGAAGGTGACAGCACAGTCAGCGGTCAAGTTCTTCAGGTCAATTGTTTGCCGTTTCGGGATCCCTAACAGGATCATCACCGACAACGGCACGCAATTCATGAGCCGCACCTTCATGCAGTATGTCCAAGACCTTGGCACCAAGGTCTGCTTCGCTTCTGTTGCTCATCCGAGAAGCAGCGGTCAAGCAGAGAGGGCAAATGCTGAAGTGCTGCGTGGGCTCAAGACCAGAACTTTCGACAGGCTGCGCAAGTGAGGAAGAAACTGGATCGAGGAGCTGCCGATGGTTCTTTGGTCGATCAGAACGACGCCAAATTGAGCCACTGGCCAAACGCCTTTCGCTCTAGTCTATGGAGCAGAGGCAGTTCTCCCCACGGAACTCGTATACGGATCACCTCGAGTGCTCGCTTATGATGAGCTTGAGCAAGAACAGCTGCGACAAGACGACGCGCTGCTCCTTGAGGAAGATCGTCTTCAGGCTGCTGTACGAGCTGCTCGATACCAGCAAGCTTTGCGCCGCTACCATAGCCGCAAAGTTAAGGCCAGAAGCTTCGAGGAAGGCGACCTTGTTCTTCGGCGCGTTCAGTCCGCCAAGAATTCCAACAAGTTGACGCCGAAGTGGGAAGGCCCTTATCGGGTGAAACGAGTCACAAGGCCCGGCGCTGTCCGCCTTGAGACCGAAGATGGCATTCCGGTGAGCAACTCCTGGAACATAGAACATCTTCGTAAGTTTTTCCCGTAGGGCGCGGTTGCCGGAACCCGTTCCGGCAACCACCTTTTGTACAAGTCTTGCCGCTGTTGCATGTAATCCTTTGTACAAAGCCGGGCGCAGATCTCGTGCATAAACAAAACCCCATGTGCTCCGCACAACTTGTCCATTTCATGCATTAGTTTCTTTCTTGCATGCGTTATCTGACACTTTGTGCAGCACCTACATCCGGTAAGCAATAACGAGCCAAAGGGCTCCATATCATTATTTTCTCTTCTTTTTTTTCTCAGCAAAGGAAAAGAAGGTTCCCTCGCACACAAGTTTGCCGGGGGGGAAGGAGAAGATTGTGGTATGGACCAGGCGTCGTTCAAGCAAAGTTTTGCCTTGCCGGGAAGCAAACGACAGAAAAGCTAAGTTGCCAAAGTTTGAGCAATCAGTTTTTAAATTTTTGAGTTATCTTCCTCGAACGACCCTGCTTTGTATGGAAAACCTGTGCGCGGAGGAACCAATTCGTGGCTAGTTGCGCCCTTACTTTGTTTCGAGTCCGCTCAACAACTTAAGGGTGCTGCATCTAGTCGCGACAAGGTTTCTTGTCGGAAGCAGCGCCGCCAGCAGGCTGCTGACGTTCCGCACTCAGCGCTCGCGGCTCGGGTGCCTGTGCCGAAAAGTTCCCTAGAAGCGTAGGGTAAAAACATACAAAGGAAGGAATCTAGTAGAGGAAATAACATAGCAATTGATAACAGAAATAAAGTTATATTATAAGATAACTTGTCGCAGCTCTAACAGACTGTTTTCATAACATGATTAGCAGCGACAAGGGAAAAGAAGAAAGGGGCGGCCTAGTCTACGCGGTCTCCCTCAACCCTCTTGATCTCGCTCACCTTGTCCACAATGGGTGCGACAAGGGCCTTGAGTGCGTCCCGATCGGCATCTCGCGGCAAGGACTTGAGGACGTTGGTGAAGCTGAGGCCTGGATTGCGGAAGGCCACCTTCATCAGCACCTTCTGAAGAACCCCGGCGCAGATTTTGCGCGACTCGTCGGCCAGCTGCTTTGGGATCCTCTCCTGGAGCCGCTGGAGTGCCGTCGCCACGCCCTTGAAGAACAGGCTGAGCTTGGCGCTGGGTTGGAGATTCTTGTCGGAGGGATACCCAAAGTCCTCCATCCCCAGCTGTGCCAGCTCCTCGTCGATGACTGCGGCAATATTCACCAGACCCTCGGTCCAGTGCTCCACAGTATCTCTGAATGAGTTCTAGGTAACTGCGATGCTCTCCAGCAGCGCCTTGTCAGCCTTGACCTTCTCTGACAAGGTCTTCTCCCGCTCCTTGGCGGCCTCCAGCGTCTGCGTCAGCGTGGCCAGCTTCAACTCCAGGTCTGCATTGGAATCCTTGGCGGCGCTGAGCTCCTTGCCCCTCTCAGCGAGAAGACCTTGCAGCTCACCGTGGGCGGCAGCATCCTTCTCACGCTCATGCTTGAGTGCGGCAAGCTCCTCGCCGCTCTTCCCGATGTTGGCCTCCAACTGCGCCACCTTCTCCTCCAGCTCTTTCTTGGCGGCCTCTGCGGTTGCGGCAGCGTCCTTTGCTTCCTTGAGCGCCCCGCCAAGTGCTTGCTCGCGCTCGGCGAGCTCCTCCTCGTAGCTGTCGAGGTTGGCCTTCCGCTGCACCAATTCGCCTTCTCGCGCGGACTACTTCTCGGCGGCCAGCCTTTGTTCCTCCTCAGCTTCGGCCTTCTCGAGAAGGAAGGCCGTGCGCTCCTCGTCGAGTCGCTCCCGCTCCTGTGCCAGGGACCGGAGAGCTTCTTGATTGTGGCCCCGGAGCTCCTCCGCGCGCTTCTCCATATCAACTCCCGCCTTTGCGACAAGCGCTTCCCGGGAAGCCAGCTTGGCTTGCCGGGCGCGGTAGAGTGACAGCAGCTTCCGTAGCAGCTGCTCCTCCTCAGGCTCGCCACTGCTGCTGCAAGGCGCGTCGACCAGCGACAGTCCAGCAGAGGCGAGTACTTCCTCATCGAAAGTTTCCCCCTCGACCGGCGCCCTGGAGCTCGATGCCCAGGGTAGCCTGATGAAGACATCGTCGCCGGCCTTCAAGTAGGCGCCGGGCTGGGGTTCCTCGGAGCCCGGCTCCACAGCAGCGGCAAAGGGATCGGCGGTCGGCGCAGCGCCTGGCGCTCCTGCAGCCTCAGGGTCGTCAGTGCGATCGCCCGACCCCTCGCCGGCTTCTGCGGCGGCAGCCTTGGCGGCCTCCTCGCTGGTGGTCTCATCAGCACCGGCCCCTTACTCGCCGGCGCCCTCTATCTCCATTGGCTCAGCAGCAGATAGGTCTGAAGAACGAAGAAGGGAGAAAAATCAATCAAAAATCAGAAGAAGAAGAACCCAAGGGAAAGATTTTGGACAAGTGAATTACCTGTGCCAAGATCTGCAGTTGCGGTCTTGGCCGCCACAGGATCGACGGTGCTGCCCCTTGCCGGAGAGCGCTCCCTTACCGGGAACTCCTCCCTTGGCGGCGTAGTCGAAGAAGATGGCACTTCGGGACCAGCTTCCGGGCGCTCCTGATATGGCTGCTCTGCTCCTACACAAATCAACAAGCAAGATATCAACAAAGGAAAAAGCACTCATGCGCGCCTGACAGCAGAAAGCTAACTATGAACTTACGCTGGGGGCTGCGCTGGGGGCTGCTTTGAGGAGTGGTTGCCGGGTCTATCAAGGTGGTCTCGGACCCACCCCCTGCTGACACGGTGGGGTCATGTTCGATGACAATCACCGCGGCCTTGGCCCTCTTCGCCGCTCTCTGGGCCAGCATCCTGAAAAAAAAGGAGTCCAGATTGAAGCAAGTCAGATACAAGATAAAAACAGCAAGATTGAAGAACTACAAGAGCACCAAAGAAACTTACCCTTCTTCCTCCTCGTCGGAACTGAGCGCGGAAAGATCGAAGTCCAGCTCCCCTCCGGTGCGGCGAGGCGGAGGAGTAGGATCCCTTGCCCGCTTGGCGGGCGCGGTGGCGGTGGCCCGGGAAGATCCCGCTCCGGTTGCCGCTGCTGCATGAGGCGCTCCCGCGGCAACATTTCTTGCCGCGGTAGAGCGTGTCGCACGGCTTGGCGGCTGTTGGCCCGGCTGCCGCCCCGCTACGTCCGCAGCCCTGCGAAGACGCCTTCTTGGCGGGGCCGGGGGCTCCGCCTGCGGCAAGCTTTCTGAAGGCTCGGGCTCTTCCTCGCCGGCCTCGCTCGGCTCAGCTTCAGAACTGGTAGGCTCTTCCTCGCCAATGAACTCCGCGCGCTCGGTGAGGTTTGCCGCCTCTGCCGCCTCCGCTTCCTCCACAGTGAACCCGAACGCGCCCGCGGCAGCTGCGGCCGCAACCTCTTCCGCCCTAGTGGCGATGCGCTGCAGCTCCTCGTCGGTGGTGTCACGGGTGAGGCTCTTCTGCTCGTCAGCGTGGACTGGCACTTCTTCCAAGTTCTCGAAGAACGCTTTCACGACGTCATCCGCAGGCTCTTGCCAAGTTGGAACAATTCCGTGTGAATCGCACAATGGCATCATGGCGCAGATCCGGTCAAGCGAAGAATTATTGCACAATGGAACGACGCCCCTCGGCAGCGTGAATGGGTGCTGGGGATCGCGTTTGAACAACCAGGAGCATTGCATCTAGCTCCAAGATGGTGAAGTTGTAGTTGAGGCCCGGCCGCAGCCTCATGCTGTCCGCCGAGTTCTTGAATTCCCAGGCGGGCCTCCCCCTCTCCTGCAGGGGGGTAATGCGGCGGCGGAGGAAGTCTGCGCCTACAGCGCCTACAGTGAGCCCGGCAAGCCTGAGGCGAAGGATCCTAGTGGTGGCGATCTTCAGCCTCTCGTCTTCCGAGGCCACGTTGCTCCAGTCATTGCCGCGCACTATTGGAGCTTGGCGCACGGCGGTGAAGGGCTGCGGATTCTCCTCGACAATCCAGCACCACTCCGCTCTCCACTCCTCCCACTTACTGCGGAGCTCACCCTCCAAGTACGCATCCTTCTTGCCGACTCTCGAGATCCAGGCGATCCCTCCGGCAAGCGGCTCTCCTCTCTCTACCCGAGGTATGAAGAAGTGGCGGAAAAGGGCAACATTGGGGTGGACTCCGACAAAGTTTTTGCACAAGTGTGCGAAAACTGCCATGGTCAGAACGGCGTTGGGGGTGAAATCAAGGAGGCGGAAGCCGTAGGTATAATATCGCAGAAGAACTCCGAGAAGGGCGGGCAGAGTCCGCAATAGAAGAACAACGCGAAGAATGGGTACCCGTTTGGAGCCAGTTCCGAAGCAGCGGCCGGGAGTACCCTCGTGCGCGGATGCGCCCGCATCTCCGTCGCCCAAAAGAGGTAGAAGTACTCCCTCAGCTCCTTCACGCCGAGCTGGGGGGAGAAGATCGCCCGCTCCTTCCGCAGCGCCGCGAGCCGCTGCGCCTCGGCCGACTTCACGCCCTTTCCCTTGTCGGCTTTCGGAGCCATGGCGGAGGTGGTGGGGGAGGTCGACAGCGTTGGTGATGCTGGTGGCAATGGGGGGCGGAGCGCTGCTCTCTCGGCTTCGAGAAGAAGGGGGGAGCGGCGGAGGTTCGTGAAGATGGAGTAGTAGCAACCAGCGAGGGGGAACGAACTGCCCCTGTTTCCTCTGCTTATAAAGAGGGACGGGGCGGACGTTTCGCCCTTCCGAATAAAGAACCACCCACGATCTCTCCCACGACGCCGCATTCAACACGTGCCGTTAGGGGAGAGCGCGATGGATACGGAGCGAGATTCGGCGTGGCCCAGTCCGCGTGTGCCCGTGCCCTGTCTTGGGCCTGGCCCAACAGCGCTCGGCATCGTGTCTGGCCCAGGCCCGGGGGCTCCTGTCGGTGTACTAGAATAGGGGTACCCTAGTACCCCGAACTTGTGCACGGGCAGTTGCAGCACCCCGCGGCAAGGCTTGCCGGGCGAACGCCAAGATCCTCCGTGGTTCCCTTGGACCCATTCAAGAACAAAGTATTTAAACTCAGGAGACAAGGCCCCGGCAAGAGGAGCTTGCCGGGAAGGCCAACCAAGGCACTCCAAGGAACTTGCCGCGACGCGCCACGCGCTCCGGCAAGGCAACAAGGCCCCGGCAAGAGGAGCTTGCCGGGAGGACCAACCAAGGTACCTCGAGGCCCGGTGAGCGACAAGCTTCCAGACTCGACAAGATAACAGCAGCGGCAAGGCACTTGCCGCGGCAGGCGGCCACTCTGTGCCCACGCTCCAGCGCATCCACCAACGTGTCGCTCTGGGGGCCTCTCCAGGCGCGCGTGGCGGAAGGCTGTGCAGCCAGCGGTGCACGGTGGCATGCGAAGCTGACAAGATCGCCATCGTGGCGAACGGTGGCGCCCCTAACGGTCCTTTTCTGCACTGTTTGGGTGACTCAGACGGGCATTTAATGCCCTTGTCCCCTGCCGTCAGGGTTAGGTAGGGTGCATTGTACAAGTAACTGTACCAACCACCTCACTTTTTACATTTGTACCCTTCTCTGCGTTGCCACCTGTCGGTGACCCCTTTAGCGTATAAAAGGAGGCCCATGCGCAACGTAGGGGGGTTCGGTTCGCCAGGTTCGCGAGGTTCGACTAGTTCGGAACCCGGAAAACACTACGCTCTCTCTCTGGAGCAAGAACACAAGATAATCAAACAAGCAGCAGTAGGAGTGTTATCTCTCCGGAGAGCTCCGAAGCTGGGTAAACTGCCCGTGTGCTTCGCCTCGATCTGCTCTTCGTGCGATCTCCGCCCCCCGCCAAACCGAAAGGGGCCCGGTCCGCCGGCCCCATAGGTGTTCGTGGATCAGTTTCCCCCGACACTCTCGAAGATGAATGAAATGATATATACATGGTATTCTACATGTGGAATTTGGTACACGAAAACTCGGTAAAAGTTTGCGAGGTTCAAATTTTCAATAAAGCTATATGCACTGCATTTCGGAATGGAGGGAGCATACGACAGTTGCTAACACTCACATGGAAGATTTGTGTGTAGGAGGAGTGGCTGTTCTGTTAAATGACATGGCAAAACTGACACTGTCGGATGCCGATCTAACGGTTCTTACGGCATTCGTCAGGAAAAGGCTTGTGGCGAATGTTTGTCGGATAATGATTTACGGACACATGCATTGCATTGATACATGCCCCCCTCTCTCTCACGCACACGCACACGCACCCTCATGAGTCACGACTCTCCCGAGTCCTCTCGCAGACTCGCACGTCGCACCCACCGTCTATCTGTAGGTAGACGTCACGCACATATGTGCTCTTCACACCCTACCCTCAGAACTTCTAAAAAACAAAAGACGACGCACACATTTTATTTTAGCTCACACGTCACACACTTATACTATTACTCTTGCGGCGAACGTTCTATGGGTATAGTATATTGTACTCTCACGAAGAGAAGCGGTGCACGCACGCAGTAGTTCTCTCACACCCACTCACGGGTACACGTAGGAGCGCATTTTTTTGAAGCTGGTACAAAAAAATCACTCCACTATATATAAAAGCAGAAGCCTTAGCGCTTGCTTTACTAGGGTTCCTCTCGTTCACTCTCTCATGCTCTCCAGATCTAAGCAACACATAGGTGGCCACACTCTCTCTCAGCTCACGGCTGGTCACAAATCCGGCCGGACAACCTCGACCGGGGCAGGGGTGTAGGTGCATCATTCACGCTATCATCGGCGGCGAGGGAGGAGACCAACAGCTGCCCGCGCGTCCCGATCGGCGGCCGTGCCGTTCTCTCCGAGAGAGCACCGGCTCGGGAGGTCCTCCGACCCCTTCTTCCTCCCTGCGGTATTGTGGCCAAGATGCGGCCTCCCGACGCCGTCTTTTCCACATGCCGACAACCCTCAGGTATATATTCCTTCGAAACCTGCATTAATCTATTGCCCCAGCTCCCTTCGTGTCGATCCTTTTCTACTTCCGTCCGCTGTTCCAAAGCCACTTAGACTTCTACTATTATTAGAAGTAAAGCTAGTTCATATAGTCGACTCAAAGTGTTGGTTCATACAGGGAAGAAAGTGGGAAAGCTGTAGCATGAATCTAGGACTTGGTTCTAAGAGGAAACGGGGGACAGTAGTAATATCTGTCACTGTTTAAATAACCGTATTTCGTATTTGCGCAAACAGGGATGTGTGTCTCCATATCGTTTCGGGATGTCTATCTCCGTATCGTTTCTATCCACGCAATCAAAAGTACACACCTCAGTTTTAGTACAACTGCGCAAAATGAGATGGCAATCCCTTGTTGCGGTCGTCTAACCTCCCGTCTTCAAGGTATCCCTACATTAGTAGTTACTAAGGTAGAATGACCAACGCAATCTAAAAGAAGCTAATTCGTATGTTTTACTTCCTGATTGCAGTGCAGGGACGAGCGAAAACAATTACATCCTAGTCTGGAATGCACTTTCTACCAGTTCATCCATGGACCGAGGACTAGCTGGCACGGCTGCACGACGGTTTTTTGGACAGGTGTGCGGACAAGAGGCATTGTGGTCTGCTTATTTCTGCAAATAGCGGTGCTTAAATTTAGTGGAACGCACAAGCATTTCAGCTAGTCAGTACACTTCATGGTTCAGTTTAGCATTCCAACTGAGACCACAATTATAATTGGTTATTCTGGAATGAGAGAACCTAACCCTGGATGGTGGCAACAATAAAAAACCGGAGTGAACTCCAGGAAATTTAAGCCTGCTGGGAGGCCCTTTGCTCAGAGAAGTATTGCTTGTTTTTTCCTGATTTGTAAACCTTCTCACAACTTTGTCTTTTGCTGTGAACTAGTATATGTTTGTTATGTTCTATGAATCATTGAGATGTATAAAATTGCTTAACTTATGCTTTTCAAGTTTTTTATGAAGACGAGTTTAATGTGAGTGTTCCACATGAGCGTTGGACTAGCGTGTGAACGTTTCGAATTTGTTACATTGTGGCCTCAATTAGCTGCATGAACCACAGTAACAAGATACATAGTTGCTTATATGTCAGACAGCAGATTGTGGATTGTTAGCTGGTCGATAGCCTAGTGTTGAAGTGAGCTGAGCGAATGTGTCGTGTTTTGCACAACTGCTTACAAGTGGAGTAGCACCAACAGTGTTTACAAGTACTTATGTATACGTCAGCACACGGTTCTTGAACGAGTGCTCTATTTCATCAAAACACACACTTCTTGTATGATAAACCGTGACAACTTATGTCTTACCATGCCATATTCATGAAAAAACTAGTGAGGACGCATCTGTTTTGGCAACAATTATGATGGTTCTCACATGATTCACGGGCACACAAAAGTAGCAGCAGTTCCCATAGACGGATTCAAACAGAGTACTAGCCCCAGAGGGGTCGATAACAAGCAAGGTTCGGATAATTAGACACAATCCAAACTACTATTAAACACTAGCTGGGGCAACTATTTCATGCCTCGATCTAATTTGGGCTGGACACAAGATGGACCTTGCCGTGAACATCATCGAGGACGTCCCGCAACAGCTCAATCCTGTGAACCTTCATGAAGACAACCTTGTGGCCTTGCCACTGATAAACTTGTTTGTGGAGGCATGCCATGTCATCTTCCTGCGTAGGCTTGACAAGAACAGTATGCCTCACAAACGAAGGAGTAGCTTTGAACTTCTTGTGCTTCAGTACACCCTGGACAACACGCCTGACAACAGTGAGGCTGGAATACGACTCTTCATTGGTATAACCGCAAATGGCTTCCAGGATCCAATAGCCTAATAACTCTGTTTTCCCAGTGCGTATATTCTGGTCATCCGCCTCATAGCGAGTGACATGCACAACCACACAATCCTTGTCTGCATCAGGGCTCTAATTGAAACAGAAACAAATTCTGAATTACTTTTCAGTATAAGAAACACAATTTATTTAAACCACTATGTATAGCATGGCATCGAAGCTAATAAAATTTTGCATTATTAATCACCACATACTTCCTTTTCTAAAAAAAATCACCACATACTTAGATGAAAAACCACAATCGAGATCGGCAAAGAAGGAAATCACCTTGGGCAGCACAGCGGGGCGGGGGGGGGGCACATCCTCGAAGGGGGAAAACCGCTCCTGCAGTACCACGGGGGCTGTAACCTCAAACGGGGCATTGACCATCTCAGTAGTGACCGTGAGCGTATCTGGGGTCGGCTCGGTGGTTGCCTCCATCTTCTTGGAGCTCTCTATCTCGTGGGGATCAGCCTCCCGCGTCTGCTCCAATATCGGCAGATCTTTTCCTGGTTCTCCTTGGTCCATCATGAAACTGACGAATACTAGGAGACCACTAAAAGAAAAACACAATCGCAATGACAATGAAACAAAAAAGAGAGTGAGGATTGGTTACTGTTTTGCAAAAGTTCTTTTTTTTCTCTGAACGAAAATATACCAACATCACGGATCCACTTACCTTCCCTTCATTCGGAGAGAAGAACAGTGGCAGATGCGAGTGTTGCCTTTATTGAAGATGGTGAGGGAGAAGGGGATTCAGCGAAGAGTGAAATGATGGTTGCTTCATCCATCAAACTTAGACTGCGGGGAGGTGGGGTTTTGTGATACCACGGCTCGTTACTGCCGCGCTACGACCGGGGTGACTCTCCGCTTGCATACTGCCTTCTAATTTGGTGGATGGCATTTGGGCCCGTGCGCTGCATGGCCCGCATGTCGGTGAACAAAAGTATAATGGCATTTAGTAGAGGGAGACGTTTCAATGACCTAGGAGGAGCCAAAAGCGGTAGAGTGTCTCCACTGTACTAGTAGTAATTGTTTTTCTGGGTAGCTCTAGAGTATCTCCACTGTACTAGTAGCAATTGTTTCTCTGGGCCCAAGACAAAACAGCCCATCCACACTAGTAAATAGTAAAATCAATTCAAAAGCCCATATATTTACTGAATTGACGGATGGGTATGTCGAAGAGCAAAAAAAGGAGTTTCAGGTGGGCAAAAGAGCTTCTGAACGTGCTGGGCTTCTATTTACAACATATTGTGGTCATAATCCAGTAAATTTTATGACCCATGATGTTCATTCTATGGACCTGACCGATCCATTTGATTGTGACTGCCGAAAACACTGCTGGAGTTAGATGTTGTTGCCCTTTTCAATCTGGTTTTTTTGTAAACCTAATGAACAATTAACCCTCGTGCTTTTGTACAGTTTGTAAGCTGGAGTTAGATGTTCCCGCCCTTTTCAACTCGGCTGTGACTGTCATATTTTCTTTGAAACAAGGCAAATGTCTTGCCATTCGTTTAATTTAGAGTAAAATATTGTAACAAATCCCAACCAAGGGAAATAACATCACTCTCGCCGACTGCTTGAGCTCACTTTGCATTACAGAAGCCAAGTGATTAGCCCCCACCAGCACCCACAAACTTATTTCGAACTAGCACATCAAATAGGCTGTAAATTTTCATAGGAAAGGCTGCATGACCGTGATAGATTTGGATTCTGACATTTGGGACCCGCGAGGAAATAGCCTATCCAAGGTGGTGTCGACTTACTAGCCAGTCAACAAACGATTCTGCCTACCAGTCGTTGGATTGACATCCAACATTTGTCGTGTATCTTCTATCTCTTGTCTTCTTCTTCCTCCAGCCGCCCAAACCAAACCACCTCGTCGGCTCTGCCTGCTCCTGCCTCCCATGGCTAGTTGCACCTCCGCAACCCTACCGTACGTACCCTCCAACATTGGCCAGTCCCTTCCTCTATTCCCCCACACGTCCTGTTATTCTCCAACGACGTCAGCCCCAACATGCACCCGCGCCCGAACCAGTCAACACTCGTACTCCCCTCTGCCTGCGACTGGACCGGCGCATCTTCAATGGCTCCTATTCATTCCGTCCGAGGCCTCACCGTCGTCCTTCGCCTTGCGGCCTTGGTTCGCTCGCCGTGTGCAGTGCGCCGCCCTCTTGCGTTGTCAATGTCATCAACAACCGAGAGGAACAAGGAGATGATTGTACGTGGAGAGGATGACAGTAGAGACCCACCAGCGTCATGGCAGTATGCAAGCAAGTGCCTCTATAGTACAAGCCGAAAAATATGGTTCCTCCTAATGGTTGGACATATGGGGCTCACGCCATTGTCAACATAGTCAATAAACGAGAGAATTACACTACGAGCGACTGACACCAGGGACCCAGCAAGTCGCGCAGTTTTTTTAGGAACAAGCAGTTGTTATTTATACTAGTTTTAGCAACGGATCAGGGTAACAATGGGGCTGTGCAGGGGCTGTGTCCCATATAGCCAGGGTTTTATTTATGTTTACCACATCATGAGCCCAATTGTGTTTTTTTCTTGCTAAAAATGGCAAGCCCGGTTCTATTTTTTAAAAGAAATACCCAAACAAGGCCTACTTGCTTTATCGGCCCATAAATGGGCTGTACATTTTTAAAACACATCTAACCGGGAATTAGTTTCAATTTTTTTTCATTACAAGATCTTAAATTCCATTGATTTTTATGCGTGGACAATTATTTGGATTTTATATTTATATAAATTATTTTTCAAAATAGTTTGAATGTGAATTGATATTTCTGGATTAAAAATAGTTGACCGCACCGAAATATGCAAAATTTCGTATACTTTTTAACCGTGGCCACAATATGGGGTGTAATGCTAACAAAAAGAAGATGGGATCCAAAAAAATTCTTAAGAATTAGCAAATGGGTTGTACATTATTAGAAATAATGGCAGATGGGATGTATGCTGTTTTCCATAGATTTGAGGCTGACTTGTGCGCCTACTACAGGTTGACGCATATGCTTTCATAAAAAAGGGTGACGCACACGCAACGCCCTGTCAACTTAGTCAACACACGAGAGCAGTGACTGCTGGATGTCCATCCAATGGCTGTCGTGCTTCTTCAATCTCTGCTCTTCATGCTCCAGCCGCTCAAACAAGCGTCGGCGGGACTGCCTGCTCCCTCCTCCCGCAGCCGGCTATGCTGCCGCGCAGGCCTCACGGCCCCACCGTACTCTCATCGCTGGCCTAGCCATCCCTCTACTCACCCACACATGTTGTTATTCTCCGGCGACGGCAGACGAACTAGTAAACCCTCGTACTCCTCTGCGTGGGAAACAACTGCCGAGTATTCCCTGGCTCCGTGTCTTTCCCTTCCTAGGCCTCGCCGTCGTCCACCGCCCTGGTGCTCTCGGCGCGGCCTGGTCAACATGGTCAATGAACAACATCCATCGGAAGTGGACTGTACGTGGAGAGGCTGACAGCTGGGTCCACGGCCGCACGCAAGGAAATGCCTCCTTATTACATGCAAAATAATGATTCCTCCACCTGACAGCTGGGACCCACAGGAAGGGCCTCTGTATTTCGCGAAAAAAAACGTTCCCCCCGCTGACAGGTCGGACCCACCAGCTATATCTTCGCACGCAAGGAAGTGCCTCCTTATTACGCCAAAAAAATGAATACCCCCTGCTAGCTAGGACCCACCATATTGTTGGGCTGACTTGTGGGCCTACTAAGTTGATGGGGACAGAGGGCTTTGTCAACTTAGTCAATACTCCAGTGACCGTATGATGTCCATCCAACGGCCATAGTGCTTCTTCAACCTCTGGTCTTCTTGCTCTAGCCGCCCAAAGCAGCACCGGTCGTGCCGCCTGCTCCTGCCTCCTGTGGCCGGCTGTGCTACCGCGGAGGCCTCACCGCCCCCATACTACTCCCACCACTGGCCAGACCATCCCTCCACTCACCCACACCCCCTCTTATTCTGCGGCGACGGCAGCCTCACACCGCAGCCGAACCAGTGAATGCTCGTACTCCTCTCCGCGTGAGCATCCACTGCCGCGTCTTGCCCTGCTCTGCATCGTCCCCTTCCTAGGCCTCGCTGTCGTCCACCGCCGTGGTGCTCTCGGCGTGGCGTGGTCAATGTGGTCAACAACCAACTTCCATCGGAAGAGTACTGTACATGGAGAGGCTGACAGTTGGGTCCACTGCAGCCGTAAGCAAGTGCCTCCTTATTACGCGGAAAATAATTATTCCTCCACCTGACAGTGGGGACCCACCGGATGGGCCACCAGTTTTTTGCAGAAAAAATTGTTTCCCCCTAACTGCTGGGACCCACCGGACAGGCCACCGTATTTCATGAAACAAATGTTCCCCCCGCTGTCAGCTCCGACCCACGGAAGTGCCTCCGTATTACGCACAAAAAAATGAATACTCCCCCGGCTAGCTGGGACCCACCTTGGTGGGAGGCTGACTTGTGGGCCCACTAAGTTGACGGGGACGAAGGGCTTTGTCAACTTAGTCAATATGAACGATTCTAGCTCCAGTGACCGTACGATGTCCATCCAACGGCCGTAGTGCTTTTCAACCTCTGGTCTTCTTGCTCCAGCCGACCAAAGCAGCACCGGTTGTGCCGCATGCTCCTGCCTCCCGTCGCCGGCTGTGCTCCCGTAGAGGCCTCACCGCCCCCTACTATTCCCACCGCTGGCTAGGCCCTGCGGCGACGGCAGCCTCACACCGCAACCGAACCAGTAAACCCTCGTACTCCTCTCCGCGCGGGCTTCCACTATTGTGTCTTCCCCGGCTCCGTGTTGTCCCCTTCCTAGACCTCGCCGTCGTCCACCACCATCCTCGAAGAAGAGAGTATCCTTGTCATCAAGGCGGTAGCACTTGTACTTGGGTTGACTCTTGGCAATCCCAATCTTCACCTTCTTCACCATAGCATCAAGAAGCTGGGCTTGGCGAATCTGATCTTCCAAGGTAGGAGAGACTTGAAGGTTGGCAAGGAAACCTTGAGGAACAACTTGCAGATTAAGTTTGCGGAAAGCTTCACAAATCTCGGGTTGATAAGGCTTGAGAATTAGACTGTTGCAATAAGCCTTTCTGCTCAAAGCGTCAACAATCACATTGGCCTTGCCTGGAGTATACTCGATACTCGGATTATACTCTTGAATCATTTCGACCCATCGAGTCTGCCTGAGGTTGAGATTAGGCTGAGTGAAGATGTACTTGAGACTCTTGTGGTCAGTGAAGATGTCCACTTTTCTTCCCAATAAGAGATGTCTCCAAGTCAAAATAGCATGCACAACTGCTGCCAACTCGAGGTCATGAGTGGGGTAGTTCTTCTCATTGGGCTTCAACTGGCGAGAGGTATAAGCCACAACTTTCTTCTCTTGCATCAAAACTGCACCAAGACCTTGAAGAGAGGCATCGCAGAAGACCTCAAACGGCTTGGATTCATCAGGAGGAGTCAGAACAGGAGCAGTGACCAATTTCTCTTTCAAAGTGTTGAAAGCGATGTCACACTCCGGAGACCAAACGTACTTGACGTGCTTCTGGAGAAGATTTGAGAGAGGCTTCGCGATCTTAGAAAAGTTCTCCACGAACCTTCGACAATAGCTTGAGAGACCGAGGAAGCTACAGAGTTGCTTCACGTTCTGAGGTTGTTCCCAATTCACAATTGCAGACACCTTCTCAGGATTCACCGCAATGCCCTTGGCAGAGATGATATGCCCAAGATAAAGAACCTCATCGAGCCAAACTCGCACTTGGAGAACTTGGCGTAGAACTGATGTTCCCTGAGCTTATCGAGCACCAAACGCAAGTGCTTGGCATGATCTTCCTCGTTCTTCGGAAAGACTAGAATGTCATCGAGATAGACCAAAACGAAGTCATTGGTGTAGGCGTTGAAGATTTCATCATGCGAGAGAAAGTCAGAGGAGCATTGACGAGGCCAAAAGACATGACAGTGTATTCATATGAACCATAGCTTGTTCTGAAAGCCGTCTTGGGAATATCTTGCTCACGGATTCGAATCTGATGATAACCCATACGAAGATCAAGCTTGGAGAATACTTGGGCACCTTTGAGTTGTTCGAAAAGCTCGTTGATGTTGGGAAGTGGGTACATGTTCTTGATAGTCTTCTTGTTCAATGGACGGTAATCAACACAAAGTCGGTCTGTTCCATCCTTCTTCTTCACAGAAAGAACTCCACAACCCCACGGAGAAGAACTAGGTTGGATGAGACCCATTCTCTCTTGAATATCGAGTTGCTTCTTCAGCTCCTTCAACTCTTCATGTTCGAGCTTATAAGGACGCTTGCACACTGGTTCCGTGCCAGTCTCAAGATCGATGACGAATTCAACTGGCCGGTGCGGAGGCATTCCTGGAAGCTCTTCTGGAAAGACGTCTTGATATTCGCAAACGACTGGAATTTGAGAGATGGCATCTAGTTCACCCTTCTCATTGAGAGAAAACAGACGGATGGTATCATCACGAGCGGCAAAGACAATTACATCCTCAGATGAATGAGTCAATTGAATCTGCCTGGCTACACAATCAAGATGCGCCTTGTGCTTAGTAAGACAATCCATTCCGAGAATAAGGTCGATATCCGAGTTACCAAGAACCATTGGGGAAGAAAGGAACTTGTAGTCGCCCAAGGTGATAGTAACATCTGGAACCTCCAGACTTGCACTCAAGCGTTTGCTTGGAGAAACGATATCCATTTGTTTGCCCAAATGAGAAGAAACGAATTCATGCTTGGTAAAAATGGCTTTGACATGAAACAATGCGATGCACCAGTGTCAAAAAGGACTTTAGCTGGAATATCATTAACAGGAATGTTACCCATGATGACATCTGATGAGTCCTCTGCCTGAGCTGCATTCATCAAATTGACCTTGGCGTGCTTGGGGTTATGCTTGACCACAGTTCTACTTGCCGATCTCACAGGAGGAGGAGGAGGGAGACGCCTCTGATTGAAGCACTTGTTGGCATAGTGACCCTTCTGTTGGCACTTGTTGCACATGACCTATGTAAGCGGACGGTGGTATGGAGCACTCGATCTTGGAGCTTGAGACGAAGTCTTGTTCTAAAAACTAGGGTTGGGTGGGTGGGAAGATCCACTGCCACCTTTGCTCTTCTGCTGATACGGCTGACGGAACGGAGGAGGAGGAAGCCAATACTTCTGCTGCTTGGCCACTTGAGTAGAGGAAGACGGAGTAGCATCTCTGACTCGCTTCTTGGAAGCATCACACCTCAGTTGAGCAGCCTCTTGCTTCAATGCCATGTTGTAGAACTCATCGTACCTCAAGGGCTCAAAGAGAATGAGAGCTAGCTGGATTTCTTCTCTGAGACCACCCCTGAACTGGTATATCATGCTCTTCTCATCCGGGACGTCCTGCTTAGCAAAGCGGGCGAGCTTCTGAAACAACTTGTTGTAGTCATAGACAGACAAAGAGCCTTGCTTCAGGTTGCGGAATTCCTCACGCTTGCTTTCAACCACGCTCTGAGGGATATGATGAGCTTTGAAGTCATGACGGAATTCATCCCAGGTAATCACACGGCCTCCTCTGGAATCCTTGTACTGCTGGAACCATTCTGCAGCTTGGTCTTTGAGTTGGAAGGAAGCGAACTTGACAAAGTCCTCAGGCCTGATGTTACTGCACTCGAAATGCTTGCACACGTCCACGAGCCAATCGTCAGCATCAGTTGCCTCAACACAATTGCTGAAAGTCTTTGGCCCGTTAGCAAGGAACTGGTTGAGTGTAGCAAAGTGATTCTGATTGTTGCCTTGGTTGCCTTGATTCGCTTGATTGCGCTCTTGAAGAATTTGCATGATCAACTGCGTGTTTGCATTAGTAGCGGCCATCACAGCTTGCCATGCCTCCGGAGGAGGTGGAGGTGGTGGCGGATCAGGATTCGGAGTCATGCGCGTTGGAGGATCCATCCTGAAGATGTTGACATCCATTAGCACATTGATAGACAAATATTGAAGTTGAATCCAACGGAATGAAATTGCAATAAATCGTCTTCACCTCTGAACAAAATGAACGGATGCATTCCACTTGAAATGGTCACATATCCATAAATTGAGAAGCCACTTAGAATTTAGGTAGAGAAATAAATCAACAAGGTACGGATCAAGAGCGAATACTCGGTAAGAAATCCCAATCTCAAACCAAATATCCGTGGAAGAAGAACTAAAGCTACAAGAATTCCCACATATGAAACTCCTGAACCTTTCTGGTTATGCAATCAGGTGTTGGGGATACAGGGGAAGCATAATATCTTACCCAAATCTAGAAAATCCTACATCCAGCTGTATCCATCCTTCAACACATAACCGAGAAAACTTCGGAAACCATCTACCTCAACCTTCGAAAAGCATCCGTTATACAAGTTATGGCAATACTCCTGAACCACTACAAGAAATATGTCAACTTATGACCTTCTGTCAGTGACCCTCGAAGAATTGGTCATAAATTTATGACCATTTTAGACCAATTGGTCAAAAGCTGTTCAGGGGGCTCCAAACCCTAAACCATTGCGACCATTTTGGTCAGAAAGGTCATAATTTCCTTACACGAAATGGTCACAAAGCAAACAGTGCTAGTCCGCTGCCTTATTTCTAGTTGTTAATGACCAATATAGATGGTCATAGCCTTGTAGATTGTGGTGGGTTGTGATGACTAGGCGCCATCTCATCAGTTTTGCCTATGTGTCATGTCCATGTGGCAGTTATTGCCCTAGGTTGTGAAGCAACCTATATTTCTACATTCCCAAAATTCCCAAAAAAATCTCATAAATTCTTTAGGGCATATATTCATCAAATATGTAAAAATCCTTCCTTGCCTAGTTCAAAACTAATTCAACAATATTCATTTTCCTATTCTGTTCACAACAACACTTTATGAAGGAAGTGCTATTTATATATTCTTGATTGCCCTCGGAATTTTTGGGCACTCTTTCCTATCCAAATCATTACCGCATGACAAAATTCAGCTCCATTTGCCTAGCAAATCTTCCTCGGCAAATTTCCAAAGTTTTTGTCCACCTAGAAGCATTGTGAAGGAAGTACCTTTTTTATATCTCTAAATGACATGAAATTTATACAGTTTCTTCATATGCCCAAATTATCACCCTCCTCCAAATTGCAGCTCAGTCAAATCATCTATGTGAGCCCAGGTTCAATTTGTATTTTATGGCCAAATTGGCACGTTGCAAAGCAAGTGTTACTATTACCCTCAAACTTTTCGGGCACTCTTCCATATCCAAATCATTGCCACATGGTAATATTCAGCTCAATTTTCCTAGTAAATCTTTCTCGGGAAATTTCCAAAGTTTATACCTCGAGAGAAGCTTTGTGAAGTAAGTACTAGCTAGGCTTACCGAAATGATCTGGGAATTTACCAGCGCATGACCATACCTAAGTAACTTACCTACACCAATTTTGAGCTCATTTCATTCATCCAATCTCTCTCACTAGTTTTCCCAAGTTTCTGTCCATAGAAGGGCATTGTGAAGCAAGTACTACTTTGGCATGTCCAAATGGTATTAATTTTCTACAATGCTTTCCTATGCCCAAATAACCATCCTCCACAAAATTTCAGCTCACTCCATTCATTATTTTGAGCCTAGCTTCAACATTCATATTTTTGTCCAGCGTGGTACTTTGCAAAGAAAGTACCACCTAGGATCCTCCTTTTGAGCTAAAAATTTGTGAAGACATTCTCCTTAGTAGATGATCATCCTCAGCCAAAACTCACGCCCATTGGCCATGTGCATTTCCCGTACCGCTAATCAAACACTTGGTTGCTAATTCATGTTTGAGCATCGATCGGTCTCCTCGTGAGAATCTTATGTTGTAATTTTCTTCCTAGCACCAACCTGGGGAGTGCCCAACCCACTAGACATGCCTAGGCCGCCCAGAACACATGGCAACATTACGGTCACGCGGTGACCACGCGGCGGGCATGCGAGTTTACGCGCTCTAGAGTTGGGGCCCTCGGCCACCGCCCAAACCTTGACGTATCGCCACCAAACCATGTATTTATGATTAAATAGGTCCTTATGTAACTAGAAATGATTTTTGGAAAAAATAAATAGCAAACTATGAGGCAGCTGCAGTTCAAATTTGATCGGCTTCCAACTAAATCGGCAGAAGTTTGTCTTTTTTCACCAGAGGTGGATCAAAACTTTTTACACCCAACCATTTTGTCAATTGTGCATTAAATATGTCCTAGTATTTTATAAAAATGATTTGTTCCAATTTTGCAACAATTATTTGGTAGTTCCTTCACAAAAAAAACCTCCTTTCGGGCACTCGAAAAATGGAAAATGGTTTTTTCGTCCAACAAAAATGAAAACTTCCTTAGGCAACATTGCTTGCCATTCCAATATGCACCCTTGTGCACAATATGAGATCATTTGAACAAACTATGCCATGGATGTGGCCATAAGATTGATCATTTGGCTTGAAAGCCATTGATCTCCACACATGATAGCTCGTTTCTGAGAACACTTTTTTAAAATAATTTCCGTATTACAAGTTTGTTATTTTTCCTAGGAACTTGGCCACATATGATGACACAATGCGAAGGTTTCCCAATTTTTTGATTTTTTTTGAATTTTTTATGCCCGTTTCGAAATGCGGTCAAAACGGCGGGAATGACCGTTCCTAGCTAGTGGTTCAATCTTGGAATTTTTTTGGTGTTTCTCTGATTAAATAGATACTTATGTACCTAGAAATGATTTTTGGAAAAAATAAAGAGCAAACTACGAGGCAGCTACAGTTCAAATTTGACCCGCTTCCAGCTAAATCGGCGGAAGTTTCTCTTTTTCACCAGAGGTGGATCAAAACTTTTTACACCCAACCATTTTGTCAATTGTGCATTAAATATGGCCTAGTATTTTATAAAAATGATTTGGTCCAATTTTGCAACAATTATTTGGTAGTTCCTTCACAAAAAACCCTCCTTTCAGGCACTCGAAAAATGGAAAATGGTTTTTTCGTCCAACGAAAATGAAAACTTCCTTAGGAAAATTTGCTTGCCATTACAATATGCACCCTTGTGCACAATATGAGATCATTTGAACAAACTATGCCATGGATGTGGCCATAAGATTGATCATTTGGCTTGAAAGCCACTGATCTCCACACATGATAGCTCGTTTCTGAGAACACTTTTTTAAAATAATTGCCGTATTACAAGTTTGTTATTTTTCCTAGGAACTTGGCCACATATGATGACACAATGCGAAGGTTTCCCAATTTTTTGATTTTTTTTGAATTTTTTATGCCCGTTTCAAAATGCGGTCAAAACGGTGGGAATGACCGTTCCTAGCTAGTGGTTGAATCTTGGAATTTTTTTGGTGTTTCTCTGATAAAATAGATACTTATGTACCTAGAAATGATTTTTGGAAAAAATAAAGAGCAAACTACGAGGCATCTACAGTTCAAATTTGACCCGCTTCCACCTGAATTGGCGGAAGTTTGTCTTTTTCACCAGAGGTGGATCAAAACTTTTTACACCCAACCATCTTGTCAATTGTGCATTAAATATGGCCTAGTATTTTATAAAAATGATTTGGTCCAATTTTGCAACAATTATTTGGTAGTTCCTTCACAAAAAAACCTCCTTTCGGGCACTCGAAAAATGGAAAATGGTTTTTCGTCCAACGAAAATGAAAACTTCCTTAGGCAACATTGCTTGCCATTCCAATATGCACCTTTGTGCACAATATGAGATCATTTGAACAAACTATACCATGGATGTGGCCATAAGATTGATCATTTGGCTTGAAAGCCATTGATCTCCACACATGATAGCTCGTTTCTGAGAACACTTTTTTAAAATAATTGCCGTATTACAAGTTTGTTATTTTTCCTAGGAACTTGGCCACATATGATGACACAATGCGAAGGTTTCCCAATTTTTTGATTTTTTTTGAATTTTTTATGCCCGTTTCAAAATGCGGTCAAAACGGCGGGAATGACCGTTCCTAGCTAGTGGTTGAATCTTGGAATTTTTTTGGTGTTTCTATGATTAAATAGATACTTATGTACCTAGAAATGATTTTTGGAAAAAATAAAGAGCAAACTACGAGGCAGCTACAGTTCAAATTTGACCCGCTTCCAGCTAAATCGGCGGAAGTTTGTCTTTTTCACCAGAGGTGGATCAAAACTTTTTACACCCAACCATTTTGTCAATTGTGCATTAAATATGGCCTAGTATTTTATAAAAATGATTTGGTCCAATTTTGCAACAATTATTTGGTAGTTCCTTCACAAAAAAACCTCCTTTCGGGCACTCGAAAAATGGAAAATGGTTTTTTCGTCCAACGAAAATGAAAACTTCCTTAGGCAAATTTGCTTGCCATTACAATATGCACCCTTGTGCACAATATGAGATCATTTGAAAAAACTATGCCATGGATGTGGCCATAAGATTGATCATTTGGCTTGAAAGCCATTGATCTCCACACATGATAGCTCGTTTCTGAGAACACTTTTTTAAAATAATTGCCGTATTACAAGTTTGTTATTTTTCCTAGGAACTTGGCCACATATGATGACACAATGCGAAGGTTTCCCAATTTTTTGATTTTTTTTGAATTTTTTATGCCCGTTTCAAAATGCGGTCAAAACGGCGGGAATGACCGTTCCTAGCTAGTGGTTGAATCTTGGAATATTAATGGTGTTTCTCTGATTAAATAGATACTTATGTACCTAGAAATGATTTTTGGAAAAAATAAAGAGCAAACTACGAGGCAGCTACAGTTCAAATTTGACCCGCTTCCACCTGAATTGGCAGAAGTTTGTCTTTTTCACCAGAGGTGGATCAAAACTTTTTACACCCAACCATCTTGTTAATTGTGCATTAAATATGGCCTAGTATTTTATAAAAATGATTTGGTCCAATTTTGCAACAATTATTTGGTAGTTCCTTCACAAAAAAACCTCCTTTCAGGCACTCGAAAAATGGAAAATGGTTTTTTCGTCCAACGAAAATGAAAACTTCCTTAGGCAACATTGCTTGCCATTCCAATATGCACCTTTGTGCACAATATGAGATCATTTGAACAAACTATACCATGGATGTGGCCATAAGATTGATCATTTGGCTTGAAAGCCATTGATCTCCACACATGATAGCTCGTTTCTGAGAACACTTTTTTAAAATAATTTCCGTATTACAAGTTTGTTATTTTTCCTAGGAACTTGGCCACATATGATGACACAATGCGAAGGTTTCCCAATTTTTTGATTTTTTTTGAATTTTTTATGCCCGTTTCAAAATGCGGTCAAAACGGCGGGAATGACCGTTCCTAGCTAGTGGTTCAATCTTGGAATTTTTTTGGTGTTTCTCTGATTAAATAGATACTTATGTACCTAGAAATGATTTTTGGAAAAAATAAAGAGCAAACTACGAGGCAGCTACAGTTCAAATTTGACCCGCTTCCAGCTAAATCGGCGGAAGTTTGTCTTTTTCACCAGAGGTGGATCAAAACTTTTTACACCCAACCATTTTGTCAATTGTGCATTAAATATGGCCTAGTATTTTATAAAAATGATTTGGTCCAATTTTGCAACAATTATTTGGTAGTTCCTTCACAAAAAAACCTCCTTTCAGGCACTCGAAAAATGGAAAATGGTTTTTTCGTCCAACAAAAATGAAAACTTCCTTAGGCAAATTGTTTGCCATTCCAATATGCACCCTTGTGCACAATATGAGATCATTTGAACAAACTATGCCATGGATGTGGCCATAAGATTGATCATTTGGCTTGAAAGCCATTGATCTCCACACATGATAGCTCGTTTCTGAGAACACTTTTTAAAAATAATTGCCGTATTACAAGTTTGTTATTTTTCCTAGGAACTTGGCCACATATGATGACACAATGCGAAGGTTTCCCAATTTTTTGATTTTTTTTGAATTTTTTATGCCCGTTTCAAAATGCGGTCAAAACGGCGGGAATGACCGTTCCTAGCTAGTGGTTGAATCTTGGAATTTTTTTGGTGTTTCTCTGATTAAATAGATACTTATGTACCTAGAAATGATTTTTGGAAAAAAATAAAGAGCAAACTACGAGGCAGCTACAGTTCAAATTTGACCCGCTTCCACCTGAATCGGCGGAAATTTGTCTTTTTCACCAGAGGTGGATCAAAACTTTTTACACCCAACCATTTGTCAATTGTGCATTAAATATGGCCTAGTATTTTATAAAAATGATTTGGTCCAATTTTGCAACAATTATTTGGTAGTTCCTTCACAAAAAAACCTCCTTTCGGGCACTCGAAAAATGGAAAATGGTTTTTTCGTCCAACGAAAATGAAAACTTCCTTAGGCAACATTGCTTGCCATTCCAATATGCACCTTTGTGCATAATATGAGATCATTTGAACAAACTATACCATGGATGTGGCCATAAGATTGATCATTTGGCTTGAAAGCCATTGATCTCCACACATGATAGCTCGTTTCTGAGAACACTTTTTTAAAATAATTGCCGTATTACAAGTTTGTTATTTTTCCTAGGAACTTGGCCACATATGATGACACAATGCGAAGGTTTCCCAATTTTTTGATTTTTTTTTGAATTTTTTATGCCCGTTTCAAAATGCGGTCAAAACGGCGGGAATTACCGTTCCTAGCTAGTGGTTGAATCTTGGAATTTTTTTGGTGTTTCTCTGATTAAAAAGATACTTATGTACCTAGAAATGATTTTTGGAAAAAATAAAGAGCAAACTACGAGGCAGCTACAGTTCAAATTTGACCGCTTCCACCTGAATCGGCGGAAGTTTGTCTTTTTCACCAGAGGTGGATCAAAACTTTTTACACCCAACCATTTTGTCAATTGTGCATTAAATATGGCCTAGTATTTTATAAAAATGATTTGGTCCAATTTTGCAACAATTATTTGGTAGTTCCTTCACAAAAAAACCTCCTTTCGGGCACTCGAAAAATGGAAAATGGTTTTTTCGTCCAACGAAAATGAAAACTTCCTTAGGCAACATTGTTTGCCATTCCAATATGCACCCTTGTGCACAACATGAGATCATTTGAACAAACTATGCCATGGATGTGGCCATAAGATTGATCATTTGGCTTGAAAGCCATTGATCTCCACACGTGATAGCTCGTTTCTGAGAACACTTTTTTAAAATAATTGCCGTATTACAAGTTTGTTACTTTTCGTGGGAACTTGGCCACATATAATGACACAATGCGAAGGTTTCCCAATTTTTTGATTTTTTTTGAATTTTTTATGCCCGTTTCAAAATGCGGTCAAAACGGCAGGCTTGACCGTTCCTAGCTAGTGGTTGAATCTTGGAATTCTTTTGGTGTTTCTCTGATAAAATAGATACTTATGTACCTAGAAATGATTTTCGGAAAAAGTAAAGAGCAAACTAGAAGGCAGCTACAGTTCAAATTTGACCCGCTTCCAACTGAATCGGCGAAAATTTGTTTTTTTCACGAGAAGTGGATCAAAACTTTTTACACCCAATCATTTGGTCAATTGTTCATTAAATATGGCCTAGTATTTTAGAAAAATGATTTGGTCCAATTTTGCAACAAATATATGGTAGGTCCTTCACAAAAAAATTCATTTTGGGTACTCGAAAAATGAAAAATGATTTTTTCGTCCAAAGAAAATGAAAATTTCCTTAAGCAACATTGTTTGCCATTCCAAGATGCACCCTTGTGCACAATATGAGATCATTTGAACAAACCATGCCATGAATGTGGCCATAGGATCGATCATTTGGCCTGAAAGCCATGCACATTCACACATGATAGCTCTTTTCTGAGAACACTTTTTTTAAAAGAATTGTTGTATTACAAGTTTATTATTTTTTCTGGTAACTTGGTCACATATAATGACACAATGCAACGGTTTTCCAATTTTTGGATTTTTTTGAATTTTTCATGCCCATTTCAAAATGTTGTCAAAACTGCGGGCATGACCGTTCCTAGCTAGTGGTTGAATCTTAAAAAACTATTGGTGTTTCTCTAATTAAGTAGATACTTATGTACCTAAAAATTATTTTTGAAAAAAATAAAGAACAAACTATAAGGCAGCTGCAGTTCAAATTTGACCCGTTTCCAACCGGATCAGCAGAAATTTGTCTTTTTCACGAGAGGTGAATCAAAATTTTTAACATCCAAATATTTAGTCAATTATACATTAAATATGTTCTAATATTTTAAAAAGTTGATTTTGTCCAATTTTACAACAAATATATTGTAGGTCCCTCACAAAAAACTCATTTTGGGCACTTGAGAAATGAAAAATGAATTTTTAATCAGCTAGACCAATTTTTTAGTCAATTACGACCAATTTAGATGGTCATGACATCGTAGCCGTGTGCTGCATTTTAATTGGTCTGTGGGCGTTTCACGCGGATCATGGATGGACACCGTGGGATGCTCGCGGATCCAACGACAGTCCTCACCGCAAGCCCACCTAAGGCAAAACCCTAGTCCTCGTGGACATTTTCCATCCACCCCCCCCCCCTCGCCTCCATTCTTTCTCCCCTCGCTCTCTTCTCCGTCCGCGCACGCCTCCCCTCCTCGCTCCCTCCCATGGCGAACCCCGTCGCCTCCCCTCTCCTCCTCCCCTCCCCGACCTTCCCGCCCCGCTGCCTCACCACCCCCAGCACCACGGCCTCCACCACCAATCCGCCATGCCGTCCTCGCTCCCCTGCTGCCGCCACCTCCATCGCCATCTCCCTTTCTCCCTCTCCCAGATCTCTGACCCAGCCACTACCCATGGCGCCAGCCAGAGCAGCCACCAGCTATGGTGACGGCGAGGCTAGAGGCCGCCGGATCCGGGATCAGGGTGGCGCATAGCCCCTCCTCCCGTGAGATCCTCTGCATCGAGCAACTCCTCTGCACGCTACACCTTGTCCCCATCCAGATCAAGCAGTTCCTCTTTGTCCGCTCTACCAATCCCCTCCGTCAGCCGTTGCTACGCAGTACACTTCCACCGCTTCCGCCGCCTCCCAAGTCGCCGTCCTCCTGATCCCCTCCCCTTCCCCTTCCTCTGCTCTGGACACCCCATCTCTGTCGAGCCGGGCGCCCCATCCACCTCTACGGGCGTAGACGGCGTTGGCGTATGAGCAATGGCGCCGCCCGGGTCGCGACGGTGGGCGTACGTGCGGATCATGGCCGGCACCATCGTCGGCGGCTGCCTCGGCTTCTACGTCATGCTCCGCATCGAGACCTCCTACAAGGTACGACAACTCCCATCGCACCAACCTGTCATGATCTATGGACCATTTGGTCGAAGCCGCGGTGCTTACTCCCGCTTTTCTTTGTCGTGTGCAGGTGAGGATGGAGGAGAGGCTGCATTGATGGCAAGCTGGAGTGCCTCTACCATGGCTGGCAGTTGGACGACCAGGGCAAGTGCGTCAAGATCCCACAGGTCCCACCATTCCACACTTCTTTCTAATCAAGTTCAGTCATGGATCTGTACAAACGCATGAGATTCTAGTCCAAAATTTATCTGTGATACTGTATAACTATGTTATGTTTGAGATTCTAGTCTTGACACAGTAGCTCTTACTCTACCTGTGTGGCAATCATATTGTGTTTGAATGTAGCATAGTATCTGATTATGGTGTTTTTTTAGGTATTTATCTTCAGAGAAGGGATGTGTACAGTATTAGTATTTCCAGGAATCTGATTATGACACCCTGCTATCATGCCCCCCTAAAACACATGAATTTGTTATACCTTTCCCCCTTCGTGGTTACTGGTTTTGGACTTAAGGACACACATGCGTTAGTCATTAGTATTCACGTTTTATTTCTTTTTGCGGGATAGTTAGTATTCACTTTGCTGTTCTGCTTTATACCTGTGGTTAGTCTACTTACTGTTTCTGGACTTGAGGGCACACTTGTGTTGTGTGGTGGTATTTTACTTTTCTGTTTGGTTTTATACCTGTCCATGGTGTATATATGAATGTCCTGAAATCAAATAACCTTCATAGGATAGGAAATTGGTAGTTTAGCTCATATAGATGATCTTATAGTGAACAGCTTCAGTTGTTTGATGCATGTTGCTGCCGTTTATCGCTGCATCTATGTTCATTCAGTATTAGTAGCTCCTTGGATCTATGCCCATGCATTGTATGCTCTTCTTTCCATATATGTACTGCATTTCTATATGGCAATGAGCTTACCCTCTGCTGTCCTGTTTCCATGGCGCGCGCAAACTATGCAGTGCTGCTGTGGCTCCTGGTGGCGGTGAGCGTGAAGCTAGGGCGGCGCCACATCGCCCACAACGCGGTGGAGCTGATGGAGAGGCGTCTGGCCAAGGACGACTTCCCTGAGTACTACGAAGGCAAGACGGGGCGGTACATCGGGAAGCAGTCGCGCAAGTTCCAGCCGTGGTTGGTGGCGGGCTAACTGGTGGCCAAGATGCTCCTGGACGACCCCTCCAACCTCCGCGCCGTCTCCCTGGAGGACGACGGCCACACCCGAGCAGCATCTAAAGTTAGCATCTGCTGCACTATCGCTGATGATGTTTGTTTAAGGCTGTTGCTTTGCTCTGTGTGATTTTACTCTAGCATGTGTGTTGCATTTTGTCCTGCGCCTTGAGAATGACTAGGATTTATGTTATAGAATTCCAAGTGTAGTCGCAATATATAACATGCCTAAAGTATATGGACTTGTGCAGTGTGTCCATCGAGAGTAGATAGACTATTTCTTTCATGATTCATCTATATATGCTGCTCTTATATGCAAGTACCGATCGAGTACGGACGTGGTACTAGTAGCGACACTGTGCCCGCAATCAATGCACGCTTTCCATCATGTTTGGTCATTGGTTGTTCAATCGGTGACTTGGTTTACTTCTTCTGTATTACTCCTGTTATACTAGATAGGAAGCTATTCACTTATTATATGCATGTTCTACACCGATGCTGTTTTTTATGCTGGTCCTATGTCATGGGTGTTAATATCTACTACCTATTTACTACTTGTTGTGCAAAATCTTTTGGTTATTGTAAATCATTCCCTGCTATATAAAGTTTGGTTTTAGTCTGTTGCATTTTGTTGGTTCCTATCTTGTCAATGTATACAACAATATGCTTTCTTGGTGGCCATTTGTGCTTCACATTTTTTGGGTATGCCACTTCTCTAATGAGTGGGTGCATCTCTTCTTTGTTTTATCATTCTATATTGTTTTCCTAACCTTTTTGGTATTCTGCTTTCTCCTTGCAGATGGCAAGCACCATTTTGTTGGTTCCTGTCTTGCTAATGTCTACAGCAATGTGTGCGTCCTCTGTCTCATCTGCGGCATTACCGTAGGGCAACTCATAATGGGCCTATCAAGCATACTGACCTTGTGATGATAGATAAAGAGGTTGATTTCAGTGCCATTCTGATAAATATATTTTTAGCCCTATGAATTGAAAAATGAGTGCTTCTTGGTTGCTTCTATTGTTGGTCCAGAAGATTCTTGGTGCTTTTAGTGCAGTACTATACTATGCTCCTTGGCACTTCTTGCTGTGTTAACTAAATGGTTTAGTCCTACGCTTCATAGAAGCAGTTTTAACTAAATGTAATGAACTAATTAAGTGCCTTCTTTTATTGTTGGCTAATCCTTTGGTTTTATCGGATGCTACATTCTACTCTCTCCATTCCTAAATATAAGTCTTTCTAGACATTTAAAATGGGCTACAACATACGGATGTATATGATGATATGCTACCACTCTAATAAGTCCAAGCACTATAAACCCTATGAACTTAATAATGATACTCTGCATGCTATGAGTAAAGTGCTCTATTTTCTTGCGTCACCTTGTATGGCAGACATACATGTCTTACAAAGTCGTTACTCTTGTTTGAAGCTAAGCTAGGCTACCGCAGTTCCAGCAAAAAGCAGGGGAGCCGCTCTCTTTTTTCTTCACTAATCAATTCTTGTTTGAATGCATATCCTGGGGGTGGTGAAGCTGGGAGCCTTTCCTCCCCATAAAAATACTTTGCTCTTCATTATGAGCAGTGCCCTTATATAATTAGCTGCTAGGAGTGTTGATTATGTAATGGTTTGGAGTAGTTGAGCATGGCCTGATGCAACATTCATGTTGTTAGCATGTATATATACACTATTACAACAGCTTGTTGATCAAGCGTTTGTTTCTATCTAAATGTGTGCACAGAAGTTCAGTTACCTTCTAAACAATTATTGGTGCATTTTTTTTGTTTCTGTTATGTTACAAGTGTTTTGAATTAAGTCCATAAATGATCGTTGTCCAGTGCACACAGTAGCACTGCAAAATGCAAGTATGCTGACTATTTTTTGAAAACTCTATATATTATTTCTAGCATCTTATACATGTAAAAAGAGAGTTAGAAAATGTGAATTAAGTGTAACCATGAGCTTTGTTTGTTCTTGTACTCTTTGTATGTTCCTGGTCGCCACCACCGACTGCGAGCGGGGGTCCTGGTCCTCTCCCTCGTCGTCCTCGGCGGCGGCATCGCGGCTTGGCGCCATCGCCGTGCCCTGCGTCAACGTCACGATCAGCTTCCCGGATCACCGTCTTCACGGTACGCACGCACACATTTCTGAAATCCACAGTCAACAGTTTGGTGTACGCGCTGACTACTGAATCATGAGACATGTGTGTGGTTGTGCTTGTGCAGAGGTTGGTCGAAGAGGGCTGGAGTTCATGCTGTTCCTGCTGTCCCTGTTCGTGTTCCTCTTCGGTACCTCCTAGTTCATCTTCGACCTCATCCTGGTGAGATTTCCATCCAACCCTCCCCATCCCCATGGTGCTCTTTCTAGTTAGTACTCGTCCAAGAGAGTTGCTTGGAGTAACTATACTCAAGATGCAGTCGCAGTAGGATTAGTTGATTGGAGTATTTAACAAGACCGAACAAGATTTAACTTGTCAAAATTTAACAATATTTCTTAGTAAAGCTGAGTAGAGTATATATTCTGAACATGAAAGCATAAATATTCTCAGCATAAGTACATGATTAGGAGTATCATGCTTCTGAATATCTCCAAGCTGGATATTTCCATTAAACATGTTTCTGAATACCTCCCATATATATTTCCGTTAGTCTGCTTAGTGCATCATTAAGATTATAAGCATCATTTTCATTGAATCCTGGTTACATATTTGTGTGTACTCAAGATGAAAATGGGACTTGGAATAATATGCAAGTTTCATCTTTTCTATTGCAGCGAGTGGGTCGGTTATGCACTAGCAGCATCCTTGTATGAATGAGTATATCGTCTTAACTATCTGGGGACAAAAATCATTGTATTAGCTGAATCTGTGTTATCTTTCTAAAGAACTTGTCCTTTTTTTCGAATGTTCTGTTCATAATATATTGGCTCCAGTGTTTTGATTCTTCTCTTCTGATTCATGTAACAGGGCGACGGCCGAAGGCATGATGATAGTTCTATTGCTGTCCTAGTGTAGCGAAGGTAGCCTAGTCGACTATGGTCGCGTAGTTAGTCATGCATATAGTTTCATCTGACTGGAGCCCAGTTTGTGCTGATTGTCAATTCTCATTGTGATTGTCCCTCTATCTGTGTGACTGATTGTATTTGTATCTGTGTTGTAACTGTGTCATGACAGAAGGAGCCCAGTATATTTGTATGACTGTGATTGATTCTCGCTGTTGTTATTTGAAATATTACTTGTGTTTTCTGTCTGTTCTTATTTAAACATGGTTATTTATTTCTGTGAAATTGTAATCTGAATAATATGACACTACCAAAAGGGTCCCACTTTAATAGAACCTGACAACTGGGACCCATCTGACTAGTGGACCCTTCTTTTGGGAAAAAAGAAAAACCAATTCGTTTAGACAAAAAGGCCACAACCCAACAATAAAAAGGCTGCAATATTGGACTTGGCCCATGAACCCAACCAAAAATTGACACACAGAAAAAAAACACAAATAGGCCGAATTGTTGGGCTAGGCCCATGTAGAAAATCGAATTGGACCGGGCTGAATCTTGTGCCACATCAGCTTGCCACGCTGGATGCCTACGTGGCCTGGGGAGGTTGCTAGTGACCAAAACGCCAAAGTGGACTTATTTTGGTCATAAACGTTTGCGACCATTCCAGAAGAAAGGTCGCTATAGTCAGTTTACGACGCCCAGCTTTTGACCTTATGTTTTTGGTCACAAAAAGGTCATAAATGGAAATTTGTGACCTTTCAGTGACCAATAGTGGTGGTCATAAGTTGACATATTTCTTGTAGTGAACTCCCGCCCCAGTACTGGGTGGCGTCGAGGTTATCTCACCAACGAACTACATAAAAGAGATTTTCGATGTCGGCGTACTAAACTCAGGTATTCCAGAACTGCAACGATAAAATTGTGACGACAGCACCTCGGAGCCCAACTCCCCGGGACACTGCCACAACCCCTAAAGACAGGAGGCACCAAGAACAATGTTCTCGTCACAAAATCATCGGAACGATTCCAAGATACCCGCGTGATCCTAAATTTTTTTTAGTGAAATTTGAGGAGAGAAGAGTCAAAACTCTATGTCAGGATGCCTCACCAGAGCGATGAAGGGACTGGGGAGTAAAAAGAATTCCTAAACTCTCCGATATATAATTCCTAAATGACTCAAAACATTTTTCTAGACTCAACTCGGCCGCTAATAACGATCAAGCAATGGGGCTCCTAAGGTCGGGAACGCTCTGATTACCAACTTGTAACGCCCTCGATGCGGCTATATCTCCTACGTGTCGATGCATGACTTAGAGGCATAACCGCATTGAAAGCAATGTCGCAAGTTAGGCAATCATCACAACATCCAATGTAATACATAACAAGGGGATAAGTAACATAGTTGGCTTACACTCGCCACGTCAATCAAAGTACATAAATAGCATTACATCAACCAATCACTCATGGCCCGACTACGGTGCCAAAATAAAAGACCAACCCAACATGCGACACGGTCCCGATCGCCCCAACTGGGCACCACTACTGATCATCAGGGAAAGATACATAGTAACGTCGTGAGTCCTCGTCGAACTCCCACTTGAGCTCTAACGCGTCATCTGGAACGGAGTCATCTGGCCCTGCATCTGGTTTGGAAGTAAACTGTGAGCCACAGGGACTCAGCAATCTCGCACCCTTGCGATCAAGACTATTTAAGCTTATAGGAAAGGCAGGGTAAAATATCTAGAGCTGCGGCAAGCGGCTAGCATATATGGTGGCTAACCTATTTGCAAAAGAGAGCGAGAAGAGAAGGCAAAGCGCGAATGAGTAACTAGAGAACAACCTGCGGCAAGCATTACTCCAACACCGTGTTCGCTTCCCGGACTCCGCCGAGAAGAGACCATCACGGTAACTCACACAGTTGATTCATTTTAATTAATTTAAGGTTCAAGTTATCTACAACCGGACATTTACAAATTCCCATCTGCCCATAACCGCGGGCACGGCTTTCAAAAGTTCAATCCCTGCAGGGGAGTCCCAACTTAGCCCATGACAAGCTCTCACGGTCAATGAAGGAATAGACCTTCTCCCGAGACCTTCCGATCAGTCTCGGTATCCCGGTTCTACAAGACACTTCGACAAGTTAAAACCAATCTAGCAACACCGAACGAATGTGCCGACAAATCCCGATAGGAGCTGCACATATCTCGTTCTCAGGGCACACTCAGATAGGTCAAGCTACGATTAAAACCAACCCTCAAGTTGCCCCGAGGTAGCCCCGCAGGCTGCCCAGTTCGGACCAACACTCAAAGGAGCACTACCCAGGGGGGTTTAAAATAAGATGACCCTCGGGCTCCAGAAACCCAAGGGAAAAAGAGGCTAGGAGGCAAACGGTAAAACCAAGGTTGGGCATTGCTAGAAAAGCTTTATTCAAGGCAAACTATCAAGGGGTTCCCATTATCACCCAACCGCGTAAGGAACACAACAATCTGGGAACATAACACCGATATGACGGAAACTAGGCTGGCAAGAGTGGAACAAAACACTAGGCGAGAGGCCGAGCCTTCCACCCTTTACCAAGTATATAGATGCATTAAGATAACAAGATAATATAGTGATAACCCAACAAGTAAATAATGTTCCAACAAGGAACGGTCTCCAATCTTCACCTGCAACTAGCAATGCTATAAGAGGGGCTGAGCAAAGCAGTAACATAGCCAATCAACGGTTTGCTAGGACATGGTGGGTTCGAGGTTTGACATGGCAATATGGGAGGCATGATAAGAAAGTGGTTGGCATCTAAGCATAGGCATAGCAAAAGAGCGAGCATCTAGCAAAGCAAAGATAGAAGTGATTTCGAGGGTATGATCATCTTGCCTGCAACATTGTCAGAGTTGACTGGATCCTCGAAAGCAAACTCAACGGGTTCCTCATTAGAGAACTCATCTCCCGGCTCTACCCAAACAAGACAAACAAGCAAAAGGAACGCAATCAACCATGTGCACAAGTCAAACAACATGATGCAAACATGGTATGCTATGCGGGATGCGATATGTGATGCATATGCAAGATTTGACAAGGAAAGAATGAACCTGGTCTCAACATGGAAATCCAAGTGTTCCACTGGAAAGGTGAGATGATTTCGCTTGAAAACGATATAAAGAACACCGGAATCGGAGACACGGTTTGGAAATGGCGAGCAAAACAAATATGACAACGGTCTGCGATTTACAGCAAGTGACCATCTAAATGCAACAAGATGAACATTCTACAGCACTCAAACTTGGCAACAAAATACATGGCAGTGATCCATTCATGATGATAAACAAAATAGGAACACTGAGCTACGGCCAATTCATCCATTAACAGGTTCAAACAAGCATGGCAAAAATGCAATTGGTAAACAGATTTCAGACTTAGTGAAATTAACACTTGTCTGGAATTTCAGGTCAGGTAGCACATTTTGGAGCATGAAAACTATATGTTACAGGGCCTGAACATGGCAAAGAGCTTAACAAAAGTCCCTTAGTGACCTTGAGCCAAAAGGGATCAGAAAATACATTTGCAAGCATGTGAACATGGCAAAAACATAATCAGATCACAGACTTACTGAAAAACTGGAACATGCAAAATCAGATATCAAGTAGGCATGTTTACGAGCTCGATGCACTCACTACAGAGCATATAATGACAACCTAAGCATGCACCCATCAAGAATACACATTATACAAGCTAGTCATGGCAGGAACAATAACATAGCATGCACGGATCAACTACAACATGCTCGGCAAAATCGCTAACAAGTAGACAATCTGCCCAGATTCACGAAATGACAAAAGTAGAGATCGATTGACTCAAGCTAGGGTACTCCATAATTGCAAGCAAAGACATGGATGGATAGAGCACTACAAGATTAACAAAACATCCTTACTGATCATCCTCAAAAGAGGCACGGATCACTAGGAAACAACATGAACATATGGCATATTGATAAGAACAACTCAAGGACTTAGTGGAATTGCTAAGTCCCTGAAATCAACATTAACGAAAGCACCACTTTGCAAGTTTGTGCTAGTCACCACACACATCACAAAAAAATGGATGGCACCACTGGAAAGATGACAAAGCATATAACAAAACATATGTAGAACTCATGGGCATATCATGCACACATTAAACATGGCAAAAATGACAAATATCTAATTGGAGCAGCAGATCTGACAATTATCTCAAATAGGACTCTACCAACAGCATTTCGGGCATCAACATGAACACAAATGAAAATGATGCAATGAGATGAAATGATGTACTCTCTGAGAAGAACATTTTGATATGCTATATGCCCAAATCAGAGGTACGGATGGAAAGTTACGGCACGATGAACAAGGCAAAATAGTTAGGGTTTCGGGGCAAAAAGTCAACCGTGAGATGAACTGGATCTAGATCTGGCCCGATTTGCACGCTTCCCGAGGTTCATCGTCGGACTTGGGGGCGCGGCGGCCGGAGTTCGTCGGAGGTCTTTGCCGACGAGGAGAAGAGGCGATGGACGGACTTGGGCGGCGCGGGCGGAGTGGAAGAAGTGGCCGGCGCCGGGGCGACGGTGGTGCGAGCTCGCCTGAGGTGGCGTACGGCGGCGTCGGCCGGCTCGGTCGCCGGAGCGGAGGCAAAGCGGGGCGGCTCGGCGGGCGCGCGGGAGAGCGAAGGCGGGCGCGGTCGATGGGCTCGGAGGGCCGGTGACGGGCCCCGCGGGCCCTGACGTGGCGCCCTTCCACTGGTTGGTGGCGGCGGCGAGAGACGTCCGGCTAGGAACGGACATGTCCGGCAGCGGCGGTAGTTGATTTCTAGGGTTTGGGGAAGGAGGAGATCCAGATTTTGAGGAGGGGGTCTATATATAGAGGTAGAGGGAGCTAGGAGTGTCCAAATGAGGTGCGGTTTTCGGCCACGCGATCGTGATCGAACGCTATAGATGATGGAGAGGGTTATGGTGGGTATTGGGCCAAAATGGAGGGGTGTTGGGCTGCAACACACATGAGGCCTTCTCGGTCCCTCGGTTAACCTTTGGAGCATCAAACGAAGTCCAAATGGTACGAAACTTGACAGGCGGTCTACCGGTAGTAAACCAAGGCCGCTTGGCAAGTCTCGGTCCAATCCGGAAATGTTTAATCCCCACACATGAAAGAAAGGTAGAAAAAACCACCGGAGGAGAACGGAGCGCCGGAATGCAAAACGGACAACGGGGAAAATGCTCGGATGCATGAGATGAACACGTATGCAAATGCAATGCACATGATGACAAGATATGAGATGCATGGAAACAACAACAACACATGGAGGCAAAAACCCGTCGTCCACCACACGGAGGCAATAACAAACAACACATGGAGGTACTCTTCCTAGGCCTCACCGTCGTCCACCACCGTGGTGCTCTCCGTGCGGCGTGGTCAATGTGGTCAAGGAACACCTTCCATCGGAAGAGTATTGTACGTGGAGAGGCCGACAGCTGGGTCCACGGCACAACCCAGTTTTTTTGTGATTTCTCAAGTAAGTCGCTTTGTCAGGCCTGTTGGGCCGCAAATCTTTCAAGACGAGGAGAGATTTCATTCGGCTGGCCGAGAAAATGGCCCATCAGTAATGAGAAATGGGTTGTACATTTTTAAAACACATCAAACCGGCAATTAGTTTCAAATATCTTTTTTTTCATTTCAAGATTGTAAATTACATTATTTTTTGTGCGTGGAGAATTTGTTGGATTTTATATTGATATACATTTATTTTTAAAATCAGTTTGAATGTGAGTTGAAATTTTGGGATTAAAAACAGTTCAGACCGCACCGAAATATACAAAATTTCGTATAATTTTTTAACCGTGGCCACAATATGGGCTGTAATGCTAACAAAAATAATAGGGGCTCCAAAAAAACCTTAAGAATTAGCAAATGGGCTGTAAATTATTAGAAATAATGGCAGATGGGTTGTATGCTGTTTTCCACAGATTTGAGGCTTTCCTAAAAAAAGGTTGACGCACAAGCACTGACTGTTGAATGTCCATCCAACGGTCGTCGTGCTTCTTCAATCTCTGCTCTTCCTGCTCCAGCTGCTCAAGCAAGCGTCGGCGAGACTGCATGCTACCTCCTCCCCGCGGCCGGCTGTGCTGCCGCGCAGGCATCACCGCCCCACCGTACTACCATCGCGGGCCTAGCCATCCCTCTACTCACCCACACCTGTTGTTGTTCTCCGGCAACGGCAGACGAACCAGTAAACCTTCATATAGTCGTACTCCCCTCCGCGTGGGAAACAACTGCTGAGTCTTCCCTTCCTCCGTGTCGTCCCCTTCCTAGGCCTCGCCGTCGTCCGCCACCGTGGTGCTCTCGGCGCGACGTGGTCAATGTGGTCAATGACCGACTTAGATCGGAAGAGTACTGTGCATGGATACGCTGACAGCTGGGTCCACGGCCGCAGCAAGGAAGTGCCTCCTTATTATGCACAAAATAATTATTCCTCCACCTGACAGCGGGGACCCACCAGATGGGCCACCGTATTTCGCAAAAAAAAATGTTTCCCCCTGACTGCTGGGACCCATCAGCTACACCTTCGCACGCAAGGAAGTGTGTCCGGGCAAAAAAAAACAAAACGATTCGCCCCCCTGACTGCTGGGACCCACCAGCTACATCTTCGCACACAAGGAAGTGCCTGACAGTAGGGACCCACCTGGTCGAAGCGTACGTAGTGGTGTCATTCTAGTCGCGAACGTGTACGTACATATATACTGGTGGATGTAGAGGCGCGCATGTGTCGTTGTAGAGGTGCGCACGTGTCGTAATAGAGGCGCGCACGTAGCATGTACACGTATGTAGGCCAGGGTGCAAGAAAGAAAATACGGCCACGTATGTGTACATACGGGCGGGATCTCGAACACCTACTCGCGCATATGTACGGCGAGGGCTCGTTGACATGGTTGGGTCGGAACGGAGAAACAACGTCGTCGTTGTGTTCATGGGGAGGCAACGGAATGCGTCGTGTTCATGGGGAGGCAACGGAATACATCGTGTTCATCGGGAGGCAACGGAAAGCGTGGGAGCCAACCGGCTGGGTCGGCACGAAATGTGTGGTCGTGTTCATCGGGAGGGCTTGGACAGAACAGGCGATGGAAACGAGGCCTGGCATACCGCAGAACAGAGGAAACGGCCTTGTGTTCGACCGGCCATGTTCGAAACGGGATCCTATTCACCGGGAGGGGTCTGGCGTACCGCAAAATGGACGAAACTGTCCTCCTACGGTCGAAACGGGGGTCCTGTTGATCGGGAGGGGTGTGGCGTACCGCAAAACGGAGGAAACAGACCTCCTCCGGTCGAAACGGGGGTCCTGTTGATCGAGAGGGGTGTGGCATACCGCAAAACGGATGAAACGGACCTCCTACGGTCGAAACGGGGGTCCTGTTCATCGGGAGGGGTGTGGCGTACCGCAAAACGGGACTCCGCGGGATACTGTTCACCTCCACCGTCGACCTCCTCCAGCCTCCACGGGCTACCGTCGACCTCCTCCAGCCTCCACGGGCTCCTGTTCATCCAGCCTCCACCGCACGCTACTCCACCGGTTACTGTTCAACCACCCCTCCACGGGCACCCCTCCACCGTCTACTGTTCATCTAGCCCACCACACCACGGGGTCCTGTTCATCCAGAGGCAACGCCACCGCTCACTGTTCATCCAACCCCCCCCCCCCCGCAACGCTCACTATTCATCCTAGAGGCAGCATCGATCGGCTTCAGTTAGCAGCAGTACCGAAGGAATCGCTCGATCGGGTTTAGTTAACAGCCATCGATCGATCGCTCGGGTTCAGTAACGCGTAGCCTGCAGTGCAATCGCTCGGGTTCAGTTAGAGCCCAACACCTCGCTCGGGTTCAGTTAGAGCCAACGCCTCACACACACGCACGTACGTGTACGAGAGAAACACGCATCGCTCGGCCCCCGACCTCCCACCGTAACCGAGAACTCCCTGAAATTTTACTCGCCCTCGCTTCTACCACCGTTTTTCTGTCATGGACGGCCCAAAGAATGTCATGCAGCTACGTCTCCGGCCCGCCCAGGACGAAAAGCCCATTTTCTGTCATGATTTTTGGTCATAGAAGTAGGAGCCCACCACATCTATGATGATACCGGGTTTTGTCACAATTATCGTCATAGAAGTGTCATATGTATGACAGAAAAAAATTTCGTTCGGCCCAAAATGTCACGGATGTGTCTTTTTTTTGTAGTGAACCTCTCCAGCGTCTGCCTACAACATACGTACACACGCACCTTCCATCTCCTCCTTTCTGTGTCCGTGCCTCGTGTCTCTCATACGGTCCCACACACATGTAAACTCTTGCCCCTCTTTTCATCGATCTCACAACCGCACACTCCTCCCCCTATCTAGCTAGTAGCTCGGCCTCTCGCACCACCTCCTAGCTCCATTCTCTCTGTCTATCCGTCTTGCTAGGCCTTATTTGCCTCTAACAAATGGATGTACACCGACTGATCTCCCGCTATACATATAGCTAGCTAGGTCCTTAATTATAACTCATTTTTTCCCACATGTCGATCGATCTACCTCATTAGTTATGTCTCTCCCTTCCTCCAACAAACAACAATTGATCTACCGATCTAGTTAGGTTTGCTTAGCAAACACATGGTTCCCCTTCATCATCCATGCATGCGTCCCAACAGATCTATCACGCACAGGCACACACAGAAACACATCCCCACTCTTATTGATAATATTGCAGTTCTACCCTCAGTTTGTCTAGTAGGCCTCTCCCACCATCTTTGAGAACCAACTCTATCACCCGTCCAGCACTCTACCCCTATCCCTTCCTCTCTCTCTCTCCTCTCCTCTCCTCTCTCTCTCTCTCTCTCTCTCTCTCTGTGTCCCAACCTATTTCCCGTCCTTCGGTTATGTATGGGTGTCGACCCATCTCCCTAAAGGCATAGCTGGGTCTTTCCTTCTCAACACATATACGAGTCGTTCTACCTCTTTAGTTAGGCCTCTGCCTCCCCCTCCCCCACCCCCCACACACACCGATACATCGAGCGCTCTAGTCATGTCTCCCTGCCACACACAAACTTGCCATGTGCCCTCTGACATTCTGGTAGGTCAGTCGCCCTATATCTTTGACTTGCACACACACAATTTCGATGGCTCTCTTCATCCATCTCTCACCCACCCACTTGATCCTCTCTTCGACTCTAGATATCTATGACCCCTCCCTCTCTTATCATGGATCACCCCCTCTAGCCCTCTCTATATGATAAGGATATGCCTCTATTTTACACACATTGCATGCAAAATTTTGTCTGAGATGTCATCGACACATATTCCAACAAATACATTCATGAAATCACGACCCCCCAAAAAACAAAAAACACTCATGAACGCACACGCCATCTATCTAGGTTTGTATGTCTCTTACACATACCCATGTAGGTGGGGGACGTGCATGAAGAGAAGAGGTGCATGCACGGCACACGTACTCCCATCTCTTTCCCAACCACACCCACGCGGGTACATGATGGAGCTCATTTCTGTACGGAAAGGCAGCCCACGTGGTAATTTTACACATGTACTGGTTGTCCACTTGATGGAGGATCGTCTACCACGGGTGAACAAACAAATTGTGACTTGACGCGTTACGTTAAAAAAGAGGCAAACCATGTAGGGCCTACCTTACAGGCAAGGCTCTATACACTGGAGTACTTTTGATGTGTCCCGTCAACTCACAGAATGAGGAGAAGCTTGCTTAGTACGCCGTCTCCCCCGCCCACGGGCGCGGTGGCTCGCAGGATGAGGTGAATCTTGCTTACTAGTACGCGTTACGCCCGCTCCCTCGCCCACGCGTGCGGTGGCTCGCAGGACGAGGAGAAAATTTTACTACTCCCTTCGTTTACTCATTGTCCCTACCTTGGTTAGAGAGATTATCATATTGTTTGGAATATATGTCCTTTAGTAGATTTAGATTTCAGTATGAACTACTGGTACATACTCCAAGCGCTGATGTATATAGACGTATTTTAGAGTGTAGATTCACTCATTTTGCTCTGTATGTAGTCCATATTGAAACGGGCGTAATAGTACGCACTCTCACTCGCACCTCGACCCTCACCCACGTGGTGGATGTGCAGCAATTCATTCGGTCTCATATAGCCAAAACGATATATACTACAGTACCATTATTGCTCGACTTCCCGAAGAGGCGAAGAGCCAATCGCAAGGTTAATATTTTGGAGATGCCTCCTCCTGCCGCCCTCCTCTAGGTTGAGCTACGTCCCAACATCCCTCAGGTACAACTCCCTTTACAGCCGGCTTGCACCACTGCTCCAGCTGCCCACATCACTACATGTGGATATTTCTCTACTTCTTTGCCCCGCACATACCTCCACTGGCTTCTACGTACTGTATTTGTGATGAGTTTATGTCTCATCAACTAGTCCCGGTAATCTTATTCTAATCACGCTTCTTCAATTTCTTTGCCACAGGGATGCTCATCTTGATTTTGGTGAAACTGCACAAAATGATCCAATGGTCAAAGGGTTGCAAACTTATTCATTTCTTTGGAAGCTTCAACGTTGCTAGCAAATTAAATCTTGGTTAGGGTTTACGGTTCAAGGGCTAGGGACTGCATGGATCGTCTTTTTCTTTAGCTGTCTCTGTTCCAAAATAAGTGTCAACTTTAATGGTAATACAACTTTGTACTAAAGTTTGCATAAAGTTGAGACACTTATTTTGGAACGGAGGGAGTACATATTGGCTATGATCTGTCAATCATTGAGATGCAATAGCATGCATGTTAGTCTCCTTTGTATTTGATGAAATGTTGCAACGGGCAACCTTGGACACAAGATACATGAAACAGAAGCTGGAAGCTTCATAGCATTGTACAAATTTATCTCGCTGATAAATTACAGTGTGTACTATACTAGTACTATGTAAAGAGTTAGGTCTCGCATGGTGTCCAAAAAATATGGTGATAGTGTGAGGTGGGCCATGTAATCACTGAGCCTGCGTGTTTTCACTGCTCTCGCACTCCTCCACTGAGAATGGAGAAAATTGTAATCTAGTAGTACCTCCTTTCGCCGAAAGTGTGGGACATCCAACAGTCCTACCACCTCAGTAATTATGACCAATGATCCGTCAAATCACATAGACCCAGCAGTAAGTTGGACGAACGAAGCAACCATCGCTCTTGAATCTGCTTCTCCCTTCAACGCAGGTGCCAGTGAGAGGTCGCGTACGCTCTACCCGGGCATGAATGCGGCACCGATTCTTTGGATCGGCGCTGACCATTTTGCGCAGGAAGCGCGCATGGGCGATTGAGGGGCTTTGGGTGGGCCAGGCTGGTTAGGAGCGGGCGTGGCAGCTTTCCCGCCTGTCCCGACCGAACGCCCGAAAACGAGAGGATGCACCAACTCTCGCGGCTAAATCGTACACTACACACCATCTCTCTGTAGGAGTAGGTCGATGTGTCACTCTCTCTAACACACACATGTTGTTAAACACACACACACACCGAGGTAAAATTAGTCTATATCTCAATTAATGAAGACTTGCATGTTACCATCCATATGCTACTACCTACTATGAAAGTAGTAACATATGCATGTCACTAGTCCAAGTTACTCACCACTATGACCAGCCTAGCAATGTAACCAAACGCTCCTTACTCTGCCTTGTTATCTCCCCCGGAAACCCAATGCATGGAGCGCAACTATGCGTTGATGCATACGCGGCCTGCATGGTAGCTAAAACAGCATCACTTAGTTGCTGTGATTAATTGTTGCATTTAGAGACAGAAATCAGGGCTTTGATTGGAGGAAGGACCGGTCAAGTTTCTCCTTCTCCTCCAATTTGCTTGCACCTCGTTTCAGAAAAAAATATGCTTGCACCTTGGTCCCGCTGCACCTTCTAACGTGACTTATTACACCTAGACGGAGGGAGTAGTACGAGATACGGTGGCACACTGACTTAGGTCGAATACAAGTGCCCAAAATTGTGTGTATGTTATAATACATATTCACTTAAAATAGTACATGAGCGAACATAGGGATCAATTTGACAGTGTTCACGAGCAGTAGCGAGATGTGTGAGGTAAGATACACCGCTGGCGCTTTTAATTTTTCTTATTAATTTGTTTGTTTCACCCTCTGACTGGTGGGACCCAACGTACTATGTGGAGAAAAGTAAGGTGACTAAGGCTGCATTATTTCTGTACTACCAACACTGCTTTAAATCCCAAAAGACCTTACCACCAAAGCCACATGACACGATTATGATTTAAATCCCAATGACTCCCACGCAAAAAAACACGGCATGCTTGTCACACGAATGCAGGAATGTATTGAAGGTTATTTTCCTCTCATTAAACATAACGTGGGGTGGTGTAGCTGGTTAGCATGTTTGCTCATCAAACTCGAGGTCTCGGGTTCGATAACGACACTTGAGCATAATTTTGTTTTTGTTCGACTTCTTTCTTCCACCCAATGACAGGTAGGCCCTGCATGATAGAGAGAGAAAGTGATCTGGGGCGGTGCCAGGAGGATTCTTTGACTGGTCAAAATGGATGGATATGGAGCTATACGATCTCGTAGTGACCGTATAATCACCTCATCACGTATACGCTGGCTGCAGCCTTGGCGCTTGTTTTCTAGGGTTTGCACGCTCCACACGCTCTCTCTCTCTAGTATATATATATACACGATGGAGCCTCAACGCTTGTAGTTGCTCTCTTCACACTTTCTCACCCTCTCCGGATCTAAACAAGACTTCATTGGCCTCTCTCTCTCTCCCCTCACTGCTGGTCAAAGAGCCGGCAGGATCCGTCCACCGGGAAGGGAAGGAGGCTTAACGTGGTCACCGTCGGCGAGGAAGGGAATCCACTACCGGCGCAGCTATTCTCTTTCACCCAGCGGCGGTGCGGGAAGGCCTCCGACCCCTTCTTCCCCGCCATCGTACATAGTGTGGGCCGAACAGCCTCCGGTTGCCCACCGAACCCCACCCCAAGAACCTTAAGGTATAATTTACTTATTCCACATGCATTGTTGTAGCTGCATGTGGGCTTTTTTCGCTTCTGCACTTGAATCTAGGTGTTGGATCAAACTGGAAAGTAGTGGGGAAAGTTGTATTGCATGAATCTAGGACGTGGTTCAAAGAGGAAAGGAAGGGGGGAAGTACTAGTATAGACTGGCTATCCAGCACATACGTTGGTCGAAAATGGGAAACAATGACAAACGCAGTACGCACATCTGTAACGAACTGATCTTTTGTTTTGGGGGACAAGGCTGTAGAGTTTGAGCGGGACTAGATTTGTTGCGCTCACATAGGGAAAGGTGTCTAAAGATAACAAAACTGGGACCAACACAAATATGCTCCTTGGTTGTTTTTGTTATTTGGTGCAACAGACTATGCATCACCCCTTCATACATCGGTAGATGCACATGGTGCTGGTGCGTCTACTGTCCCGTGCGACTCTTTAGCTGTTGTTAATCTAAGGCCCTATTTGGTTAAAAACTCCCTAGTCCCTACATGCTTGGTTCTAGGGACTAAACATGGACTAGAGGTTATTAAATGACATGCTAAAAGACCATGTTACCCCTAATAATGAACTAATAGAGACAAGCTGCAATGCGAGGCAGGGGCAACTGTTGGAAAAAGTCCCCAAAAGACTCTCCCTCGGGGTCTTCTTTCTTTAGTCCCTAAAAGTCCCTCCTGTTTGGTTTAGATGGGAGTGACACGGACTTTTTTTTAGTCCCTACATCAAAATGTCCTTGTAAACAAACACCCTCTAATAATGCCGCTGGAACATTGATGCAATGCCACAGTTGAAAGCAAATTACACGTTTAACGAATTTTATTGTAATATAATCTCTCTGTTAATATTAATCAATGCCACCGTTTGAGAAATGCTACTGTCTTGCTTTCTTTCCCATTTAGATAATTTAGATGCTTCTTTTTGTTGGCTTCTGTGTCATCCACCGTTATTGACCATGAGTTGTTTCCTTTGCACCTCTGTGTAAACAGGGTTATCTAATTCACCTCGTTGCTATTGTGACCTTTTGTTGCACTGCACAAAACACTTTTGTTTTAAGAGGGTTTTGTGCAGTTCAACCAAAATGTCACACCGACAACATTGCTTGATTGCTTGATCTTAGTGGAACTGCACAAGAGGAAATCTTACTTCTTATCTGTGTTGGCAAACTTGGTTCAGATCTTCTTCTTGTGAGTTGTTTGAATTCCGCGTCATGAGAGGTCAGTACTAGCCTTCTTTCACATGATTGTGCAGTGTGCTTTCATATGTTGTGCTACTTTTACACTAATGTTGCTTGATTTTTGGGAACTGCACAAATGGAGACAAGACTTCCAATCTGTATGTGCACCGTAATATCCCATTGAGGTAAGATAAGGATATTTCACAACTGTTGGCCTGTATTTTGCAACTTTCATTTGAAAATTAACGTCATTGCTTAGTGCTATACTTGTGCTCCCTAATTGACATGCCAAACCTTACATTGAAGGCGAAGCTTGTCTATTATTGAACCAATTGATGAAGGGGAAGAACAAGCAGAAGAAAAACAAAAATCAACTCCCGGTGCTGTAATGAAGCACTGGAACTGTGATGACACAAGTAATGATACAGTTTTGCATCTTAATTTATTGCTATGGCTGGAACGAGTGCTACCTCTTGAGCACTGTGTTGGTTTTCCCTTGAAGAGGAAAGGGTGATGCAGTAGAGCAGCGTAAGTATTTCCCTTAGTTTTTGAGAACCAAGGTATCAATCCAGTAGGAGACCACGTGTGAGTCACCTCGTACCTACACAAACAAATAAGAACCTCACAACCAATGCGATAAAGGGGTTGTCAATCCCTTCACGGCCACTTGCAAGAGTGAGATCTGATAGAGATAATAATAATAAGATAAATATTTTTGGTATTTTTATGATATAGATTGAAAGTAAAGATTGCAAAATAAAATAGATTGGAACTTGTATGATGGAGAATAGACCCGGGGGCCATAGGTTTCACTACTGGCTTCTCTTGAGATAGCATAAGTATTACGATGGATGAACAAATTACTGTCGAGCAATTGATAGAAAAGCGAATAATTATCAGAATATCTAGGTATGATCATGTATATAGGCATCACATCTGTGACAAGTAGACCGACTCCTGCCAGCATCTACTACTATTACTCCACACATCGACCGCTATCCAACATCCATCTAGAGTATTAAGTTCATAAGAACAGAGTAACGCCTTAAGCAAGATGACATGATGTAGAGGGATAAACTCATGCAATATGATGTAAACCCCATATTTTTATCCTCGATGGCAACAATACAATACGTGTTGTTTCCCTTTCTGTCACTGGGATCGAGCACCGCAAGATTGAACCCAAAGCTAAGCACTTCTCCCATTGCAAGAAAGATCAATCTAGTAGGCCAAACCAAACTGATAATTCGAAGAGACTTGCAAAGATAAACCAATCATACATAAAAGAATTCAGAGGAGATTCAAATATTGTTCATAGATAAACTTGATCATAAACCCACAATTCATGGGATCTCGACAAACACACCGCAAAAGAAGATTACATCGAATAGATCTCCAAGAGAATCTAGGAGAACTTTGTATTGAGATCCAAAGAGAGAAAAGAAGCCATCTAGCTACTAGCTATGGACTAGAAGGTCTGAAGTAAACTACTCACACATCATCGGAGAGGCCATGGAGTTGATGTAGAGGCCCTCCGTGATCAATGCCCCCTCCAGCGGAGCTCCGGAAAAGGCCCCAAGATGGGATCTCTTGGGTACAGAAGGTTGCAGCGGTGGATATAGGGTTTCGTGGTGCTCCTGGATGTTCTCGGGGTATATGGATATATATATAGGAGGAAGAAGTAGGTCCGTGGAGCAACGAGGGGCCACGAGGGTGGAGGGCGCGCCCAGGGGGGTAGGCGCGCCCCCTGCCTCGTGGCCTTCTTGATTGTTTCTTGACGTCCACTCCAAGTCCCCTGGATCACGTTTGTTCCAAAAATAATGCTCCCAAAGGTTTCTTTCCGTTTGGAGTCCATTTGGTATTCCTTTTCGGCGAAACACTAAAATAGGAAAAACAACAATTTGGGCCGGGCCTCCGGTTAATAGGTTAGTCCCAAAAATAATATAAAAATGTAAAACAAAGCCCATTAACATCCAAAATAGATAATATAATAACATGGAACAATAAAAAATTATAGATACGTTGGAGATATATCAAGCATCCCCAAGCTTAATTCCTGCTCGTCCTCGAGTAGGTAAATGATAAAAACAGAATTTTTGATGTGGAATGCTTCCTAACATATTTCTCAATGTAATTTTTCTTTATTGTGGCATGAATGTTCATATCCGAAAGATTCAAGATAAAAGTTTAATATTGACATAGAAATAATAATACTTCAAGCATACTAACTAAGCAATTATGTCTTCTCAAATAACATGGCCAAAGAAAGTTATGCCTACAAAATCATATAGTCTGGCTATGCTCTATCTTCATCACACAAAATATTAAATCATGTACAACCCCGATGACAAGCCAAGCAATTGTTTCATATTGTTGATGTTCTCAAACTTTTTCAATTTTCACGCAATACATGAGTGTGAGCCATGGACATAGCACTATACGTGGAATAGAATGGTGGTTGTGGAGAAGACAAAAAGGAGAAGATAGTCTCACGTCAACTAGGCATATCAACGGGCTATGGAGATGCCCATTAATAGATATCAATGTGAGTGAGTAGGGATTGCCATGCAACGGATGCACTAGATCTATATGTGTATGAAAGCTCAACAAAATAAACTAACTGGGTGTGCATCCAACTTGCTTGCTCACGAAGACCTAGGGCAATTTGAGGAACCCCATCATTGAAATATACAAGCCAAGTTCTATAATGTAAAATTCCCACTAGTTTATGAAAGTGACTACATAGGAGACTCTCTATCATGAAGATCATGGTGCTACTTTGAAGCACAAGTGTGGAAAAAGGATAGTAACATTGTCCCTTCTCTCTTTTCTCTCATTTTTTGGGCCTTCTTTCCCTTTTTTATCTTTTGGCCTCTTTTCTTTGTCCGGAGTCTCATCCCGATTTGTGGGGGAATCATAGTTTCCATCATCCTTTCCTCACTGGGACAATGCTCTAATAATGATGATCATCACACTTCTTTTCACTTACAACTCAATACTTGGAATAAAACATGACTCTATGTGAATGCCTCCGGCGGTGTACCGGGATATGCAATGAATCAAGAGTGACATGTACGAAAAAAAATATGAACAGTGGCTTTGCCACAAATGCGATGTCAACTACATGATCATGCATGGAAATATGACAATGATGAAGCGTGTCATAAAAACGGACAATGGAAAGTTGCATGGCAATATATCTCGGAATGGCTATGTAAACGCCATAATAGGTAGGTATGGTGGTTGTTTTGAGGAAGGTATATGGTGGGTTTATGGTATCAGCGAGAGTTGCGCGGTACTAGAGAGGCTAGCAATGGTGGAAGGGTGAGAGTGCGTATAATCCATGGACTCAACATTAGTCATATAGAACTCACATACTTATTGAAAAAAATCTATTAGTTATCGAAACAAAGTACTGCGCGCATGCTCCTAGTGGGATAGATTGGTAGGAAAAGACCATCGCTCATCCCCGACCGCCACTCATAAGGAAGGCAATCAATAAATAAATCATGCTCCGACTTCATCACATAACGGTTCACCATACGTGCATGCTACGGGAATCACAAACTTCAACACAAGTATTTCTCAAATTCACAACTACTCAACTAGCATGACTCTAATATCACCATCTCCATATCTCAAAACAATCATCAAGTATCAAACTTCTCTTAGTATTCGATGCACTTATATGAAAGTTTTTATTATGCCTAAAAGAAAATTGCCATGTTGTTCTAAAGACTCTCAAAATAATATAAGTGAAGCATGAGAGATCAATTATTTCTATAAAATAAAACCACCACCATGCTCTAAAAGATATAAGTGAAGCACTAGAGCAAAAACTATATAGCTCAAAAGATATAAGTGAAGCACATAGAGTATTCTAATAAATTCCAATTCATGTGTGTCTCTCTCAAAAGGTGTGTACAGAAAGGATGATTGTGGTAAACTAAAAAGCAAAGACTCAAATCATACAAGACGGTCCAAGCAAAACACATATCATGTGGTGAATAAAAATATAGCTCTAAGTAAAGATATCGATGAACGAAGACAAAAGAGGGGATGCCTTCCGGGGCATCCCCAAGCTTAGGCTTTTTGGTGTCCTTGGATTTACCTTGGGGTGTCTTGGGTATCCCCAATCTTAGTATCTTGCCACTCCTTGTTCCATAATCCATCAAATCTTTACCCAAAACTTGAAAACTTCACAACACAAAACTTAAAAGAAAATCTTCGTGAGCTCCGTTAGCGAAAGAAAACAAAACACCACTTCAAAGTACTGTAATGAACTCGTTCTTTATTTATATTGGTGTTAAACCTACTGTATTCCAACTTCTCTATGGTTTATAAACTCTTTTACTAGCCATAGATTTATCAAAATAAGCAAACAACACACGAAAAACAGAATCTATCAAAAACAGAATAGTCTGTAGTAACCTGTAACTAACGCAAACTTATGGAACCCAAAAAATTCTAAAATAAATTTCTAGACGTGAGGAATTTAACTTTTAATCATCTTCAAAAGTAATTAACTAAATAGCACTCTCCAATAAAAAATGGCAGAAATTCTCGTGAGCGCTAAAGTTTCTGTTTTTACAGCAAGATCAAAAAGACTTTCCCCAAGTCTTCCCAACGGTTCTACTTGGCACAAACACTAATTAAACAGAAAAAACACAACCAAAATAGAGGCTAGATAAATTATTTATTACTAAACAGGAGCAAAAAGCAAGGAATAAAAATAAAATCAGGTTGCCTCCCAATAAGCCGTTTAACGCCCCTAGCTAGGCATAAAAGTGAAGATAGATCTAGGTATTGCCATGATAATGATAAGGTAAATCGCAAAAGCTCATCTCATACTCCCTACGTTCAGCAGCAAGCTTTATTTGTGGCAAGCAAAAGTAATCAAAAGGGCTAAATTTAATGGGACAAAAGTCCCCAAGGTCAAGCTCGGGAGGTGTTGGTTCGTCCTTTGGCCCCTCATATTGCACAATCAATTCATCATTATAAGCATTCTTTTGGAAAAAAAGTCATGAGCCTTTGTTCAAGGGAAAAACCTAGCCCGTTGTTTTGGATGGAAAAATTATCATTAAGTTCAGAGATCCTGTTAACAAGAGCATCGGTAGGAACCTTTTTTCTAAGGTTTTCATTAAAAGCAACATGATCTAAAGATCGTAAACGCATAATGTCTACTTGATAGAAAAGGATCGCTTCTATGGGAGGACGTCTAGCATCCACCCTATAATGCGCAAAAATTTCATTGGCTACTTTTATTATAAATCTGAACTCATGAGCTAAAAAGGTGGTTGCTGCGCACTTAACAGAAGAATGATCAATATTAGAAAATTCTAGGAAAATCCTTTGTATGGAAGGATGCATATGTAAAAATTGACTTTCGAGTTCAACTATGAGCAAAGATATAGCATATGTGAGACTACTAGTTTTATGAAGGATAGATCCACTCATGGTGGGAAAAGCACCGGCACAAGTAAAGAAATCTTGAACAACTCCCTTCCCAATAATATTACCGCTACCAATCTGAAACCTTTTAGTGTGTAAAATAGTAGGATTTTCATGAGGATCATCAATAGCATCAAAGTTTTCCATATTATTATCCTTATCAATGATAACCTCCCCAGTTTCAGACATGAAGGCAACAATTTGCAAAAAGAACGATCACATAGAAGGCAGGAAGGAAAAAGAGGTGAACGAAAAGAGAGGGTGAATAAAACAGCAAGGGTGAAGTGGGGGAGAGGAAAACGAGAGGCAAATGGCAAATAATGTAATACGAAGGATAAGATTTGTGATGGGTACTTGGTATGTCTTGACCTGGCGTAGATCTCCCTGGCAACGATGCCAGAAATCCTTCTTGCTACCTCTTAAGCACTGCGTTGGTTTTCCCTTGAAGAGGAAAGGGTGATGCAGTAGAGCAGCGTAAGTATTTCCCTCAGTTTTTGAGAACCAAGGTATCAATCCAGTAGGAGACCACGCATGAGTCACCTCCTACCTACACAAACAAATAAGAACCTCGCAACCAATGCGATAAAGGGGTTGTCAATCCCTTCACGGCCACTTGCAAGAGTGAGATCTGGTAGAGATAATAATAATAAGATAAATATTTTTGGTATTTTTATGATATAGATTGAAAGTAAAGATTGCAAAATAAAATAGGTTGGTAACTTGTATGATGGAGAATAGACCCGGGGGCCATAGGTTTCACTAGTGGCTTCTCTCAAGATAGCATAAGTATTACGATGGGTGAACAAATTACTATCGAGCAGTTGATAGAAAACCGAATAATTATGAGAATATCTAGGTATGATCATGTATATAGGCATCACGTCCGTGACAAGTAGACCGACTCCTGCCTGCATCTACTACTATTACTCCACACATCGACCGCTATCCAGCAGGCATCTAGAGTATTAAGTTCATAAGAACAGAGTAACGCCTTAAGAAAGATGACATGATGTAGAGGGGTAAACTCATGCAATATGATGTAAATCCCGTCTTTTTATCCTCGATGGCAACAATACAATATGTGTCTTTTCCCTTTCTGTCACTGGGATCGAGCACCGCAAGATTGAACCCAAAGCTAAGCACTTCTCCCATTGCAAGAAAGATCAATATAGTAGGCCAAACCAAACTGATAATTCAAAGAGACTTTCAAAGATAAACCAATAATACATACAAGAATTCAGAGGAGATTCAAATATTGTTCATAGATAAACTTGATCTTAAACCCACAATTAATCGGATCCCGACAAACACACCGCAAAAGAAGATTACATCGAATAGATCTCCAAGAGAATCGAGGAGAACTTTGTATGGACTCGAAGGTCTGAACTAAACTACTCACACATCATCGTAGACGCCATGGAGTTGATGTAGAGGCCCTCCGTGATCAATGCCCCCTCCGGCAGAGCTCCGGAAAAGGCCCCAAGATGGGACCTTTTGGGTATAGAAGGTTGTGGCAATGGAACTAGGGTTTCGTGGTGCTCTTGGATGTTCTCGGGGTATATGGATATATATAGGAGGAAGAAGTAGGTCCATGGAGCAACGAGGGGCCCACGAGGGTGGAGGGCGCGCCCCCTGCCTTGTGGTCTCCTCGATTGTTTCTTGACATCCACTCCAAGTCCCCTGGATCACATTTGTTCCAAAAATAACGCTCCCGAAGGTTTCATTCCGTTTGGACTCCGTTTGATATTCCTTTTCGGCAAAACACTAAAATAGGAAAAAACAATTTGGGCTGGGCCTCCGGTTAATATGTTAGTTCCAAAAATAAGATAAAAGTGTAAAATAAAGCCCATTAACATCCAAAATAGATAATATAATAGCATGGAACAATCAAAAATTATAGAAACGTTGGAGATGTATCAACGAGCAATTGTTTTGCCACTGATTTGATGCCACTCTTAATGTAATATGTAATTATCTCTACTTGTGCAAACAGGGATCTTGTTTGAAGATACCATATATTTTAGTGGAACTACACAAGAAGATGTTGGAAACATTAAACTAATCGAGCAATATATAGTAAGCATGGCAACCACAGTAGATAACAATATATGGTTGCGGAGAAGTGCTTGATCTGTATGCTCTACACAATAAGCCTCCTCACAAAGGTTGGTACTCGCCCACGGATTTCATCCATATGATTGAGCTTTCTCATCTCTATTGGTGTTGTGCTACTGTTTAGATACTGTCATGAGAAAGTGGTATTGTCCTTGAGAAGTGCTTCATCTGTGTTGTTTTAAATATTTCCTTTCCTTTTTTTCCGAGCAAACAGGGATGCTAGCATTTAGTTGTCCTCTTGTCTTTGCACAACAGGATCATCCTCCTCTGAAGAAGAATACGTGAAGTGCCTAGTTTCGATTATGCCAGGATAAAGAAGCCAAGCCTCTCTTCTTAAGAAGGGAGCAGTTGAAGGATGGTTACATTATTGCCCACAAGAACAAACTAACTTCAGCTCAGAAGGACTCACGGATCTGCATCTTTGTTGCTGTGATGGCCAGTACAATGTTGTTTTACTATTCCTTCCGGTGAGTTCTATTTTTTTAAATGTGTGCTCTGCATGGATCATGTAGGTTGACTATTAAAACTGTCAATTCATAGTACAATTTGCTTTATACTAATCACCTTTTTGTATTTATGCAAACAGGGGTGCTCAGCTTCATTTCAATGGGAACTTCAGAAAATGTTCACGAATACATCAAATATTCTCGAATCATTCATTTCCACCACAAGAAAGGAGGTGCTGATATGTTCAAGGCATTGCAACATATAAAGGCGAAATCATACAAGCTATGCACGAATTTGGTTGATTTTGGTGGAACTACACAAAAAGAATAGCTGGTTTATTTAGCACGTGGTGCCATGTCAATGTCCGAACTGATAGCAAACCCTGTCCATTCCACAATCGTAGGCATTTGATATTTTGGAATGGGAAAACCTTGTCAAAGTTTGCTCATTGATGTACACAAAACAAGATGCATTTGACATTTTGGAATGGGAAAACCTTGTCAAATTTTGCTCATTGATGTTAGCAATAAGACATGCGTTTGATATATTCGGATGGGACGCCCTTTGCTGTTAGCAGCATCTATCGATTTTTCTTTATTCTTTAGTTGTGAAGTAAATATTGGCTCTGACATGTGAATCGCACAGATGCATAATCATCAATTGTTTTGAATGTTCTCAATGTATTGCCAGGCATGTGTGTTGATTGCAATGTACATGAATGCTAAATTTTGTACTCCCTCTATTCCTTTTTACTTAGCATATTAGATTTCTTTCAAGTTAGTTGATTTTACATTTTGAATGTTGATACTTTTGTCTGTAAGATTGGTCAAAGTAGAGATACTTTGACTTCAGACAAAACTTATATGCAGACTAAAAAGGACCGGAGGGAGTACATGTGAAACTGCTGCAAACGAGGTGATCACCCGGGGAATAATGCTAGTACGTATTGTTTTGCATGTTCATCCAATGCCAGTGATACAAGAATTCAAACAAATCGAACTAAATTCATTCATACACTGCCGGATTTCATATAAATATGTCGGATTTCATTACATTTCATACATTCTTCAACTAAAAAGGGGTGTGCTAGAGGTATAATTAATTAACCGTAGCACCCGTGTCCGGCTGAGCCAAACAGAAGCTTCTTCTCCAGCGGACTGAGTTTCAGTGACATAACAGCAGGTGCAGGTGCGTCACTTACATGTGGGCCAGATGCCTCTTGGGCCCACATGCCAGTGACCCAACTGCACCTGCAGTTAAGTAACTGAAGCAGCATCCTTCTCCAACATAGCTCTTCGACTCCACGTCGCTACCAAGAAGCTAATCGACCGTCAATCATCAACCTGCCTAGCTTGGCTTCAACCGAAGGGAAGTGATGACCCACAAGTATAGGGGATCTATCATAGTCCTTTCGATAAGTAAGAGTGTCGAACCCAACGAGGAGCAGAAGGAAATGATAAGCGGTTTTCAGCAAGGTATTCTCTGCAAGTACTGAAATAAGTGGTAACAGATAGTTTTGTGATAAGATAAATTGTAACGAGCAACAAGTAACAAAAGTAAATAAAGTGCAGCAAGGTGGCCCAATCCTTTTTGTAGCAAAGGACAATCCGGAACAAACTCTTATAATAGGAAAAGCGCTCCCGAGGGCACATGGGAATATCGTCAAGCTAGTTTTCATCACGTTCATATGATTCGCGTTCGATACTTTGATAATTTGATATGTGGGTGGACCGGTGCTTGGGTGCTGTTCTTACTTGAACAAGCATCCCACTTATGATTAACCTCTATTGCAAGCATCCGCAACTACAACAAAAGTATTAAGGTAAACCTAACCATAGCATGAAACATGTGGATCCAAATCAGCCCCTTACGAAGCAACGCATAAACTAGGGTTTAAGCTTCTGTCACTCTAGCAACCCATCATCTACTTATTACTTCCCAATGCCTTCCTCTAGGCCCAAATAATGGTGAAGTGTTATGTAGTCGACGTTCACATAACACCACTAGAGGCTAGACAACATACATCTTATCAAAATATCAAACGAATACCAAATTCACATGACTACTAATAGCAAGACTTCTCCCTTGTCCTCAGGAACAAACGTAATTACTCACAAAGCATATTCATGTTCATAATCAGAGGGGTAATAATATGCATATAGGATCTGAACATATGATCTTCCACCAAATAAACCAACTAGCATCAACTACAAGGAGTAGTCAACACTACTAGCATCCTACTAGCACCAATCCCGGACTTTGAGACAAGAATTGGATACAAGAGATGAACTAGGGTTTGGAGATGAGATGGTGCTGGTGAAGATGTTGATGGAGATTGCCCTCTCCTGATGAGAGGAGCGTTGGTGATGACGATGGTGATGATTTCCCCCTCCCGGAGGGAAGTATCCCCGGCAGAACAGCTCTGCCGGAGCTCTAGATTGGTTCTGCCAAGGTTCCGCCTCGTGGCGACGGAGTCTCGTCCCGAAAAGTTCCCTCTGATTTTTTTCTCATCGAAAGACTTCATATAGTAGAAGATGGACGTCGGAGACCCACCAGCGGGCCCACGAGGTAGGGGGGCGCCCCTAGGAGGGGGGCGCGCCCCCACCCTCGTGAGCAGGGTGTGGGCCCCTGGCCTTCATCTTTGGCGAGGATTTTTCTTTATTTATTTTAAGATGTTCCGTGGAGTTTCAGGACTTTTGGAGTTGCGCAGAATAGGTCTCTAATATTTGCTCCTTTTCCAGCCCGGAATTCCAGCTGCCGGCATTCTCCCTCCTTATGTAAACCTTCTAAAATAAGAGAGAATAGCCATAAGTATTATGACATAAAATGAAATAACAGTCCATAATGCAATAAATATCGATATAAAAGCATGATGCAAAATGGACGTATCAACTCCCCCAAGCTTAGACCTCGCTTGTCCTCAAGCGAAAAGCCGATAACAATAAATATGTCCTCATGTTTAGAGGTAGAGGCGTCGATAAAAATAAAATACGGACATGAAGGCATCATGATTATTCTCATAACAGCAACATATATAGATTTTGTCATATGATTACTTATGTTCAAGTGATGATCTATTCACAATGCAAGAGTATAAATCATAAACCTTATTGGGCTCCGACAAACTATAATCTCAGTCATTGAAGCAATTGCAATTTATCATAACATCGGAAAGAGTCTATGTCAGAGCTAAAAAGCAAGTCCACATACTCAACTATCATTTAGTCCTCCATAATTGCTAACACTCACGCAATACTTGTGGTTACGGAGTTTTAATCGGACACAGAGAAAGATAGGGGCTTATAGTTTTGCCCCACAACCTTTTACCTCAAGGGTAATGTCAACAATAATGGTTCATGCTCCCCTACATCCAATTATATATATATATATATATATATATATATATATATATCATGTTCTTTCCAACATGCTGAGCTTGCCAAAGGATAAAATGAAAAAGAAAAGGTGAAGATCACCATGACTCTTGCATAAGGTAGAAGATAATAATAAAAGATAGGCCCTTCGCAGAGGGAAGCAGAGGTTGCCATGCGCTTTTATGGTTGGATGCACAAAATCTCAATGCGAAAGAACGTCACTTTATATTGCCCCTTGTGATATGAACCTTTATTATGCAGTCCGTCGCTTTTATTACTTCCACATCACAAGATCGTATAAAGCTTATTTCTCCCACACCAATCAATCATACATATTTAGAGCAATTTTTATTGCTTTGCACCGATGACAACTTACTTGAAGGATCTTACTCAATCCATAGGTAGATATGGTGGACTCTCATGGCAAAACTGGTTTAAGGGTATTTGGAAGCACAAGTAGTATTTCTACTTGGTGCTGAGAATTTGGCTAGCATGAGGGTGAAAGGCAAGCTCAACAAGTTAGAGGATCCATGACAACATACTTTATCTCAGATATAAGAAAGACATAACTCATTACGTTGTCTTCCTTGTCCAACATCAACTCTTTAGCATGTCATATTTTAATGAGTGCTCCCAATCATAAAAGATGTCAATGATAATATATCTATATGTGAAAACCTCTCTTTCCTTATTACTTCCTATTAATTGCAACAATGACCAAAGCTATGTCTGCCAACTCCCAACAACTTTTAATCATCATACTCTTCTATGTGAAGTCATTACTCTCAATAAGATCAATATGAACTTTTTGTTTCTTTTATTCTTTTTCTCTTTCTTTTATTCACCCAAGATCATGGCAAAATAATCAAGCCCTTGACTCAACACTAATCTTTATTATATATAGCTCACGGACTCGATTACAAAGAGAGATCATAAAGCAAACTCAAAACTAGATCATGCCATAAACTTTATTCTACTAGATCAAGATACTACTAACAGGATCGAACTAAGAAAAACGGTAAAGATAGGAGTTGTGATTGTGATACGATACCGGGGCACCTCCCCCAAGCTTGGCAGTTGCCAAGGGGAGTGCCCATACCCATGTGATTATATCTCCTTTGTCGGTGAAGAAGGTGGAGGTGTTGTAGATGATGCGGGCCTTGCGTCCATCTTCCAAGGCATAGGTTCTCCATCATAGAAAGATGATCGAGTCTCCGGGATCCTCAAATCTGCAGCCAAACTCATCCTTTTGAATCTATATTCATACTCACAGTTTTGGTTTTGCAGGTCATAGATTTGGGCTTGGAGGTGCTCGATCTTCTCATGAAGCTTGAAGATAGTCTCCCCGATGTTGTCAGCATCCAACTTGTGGTTGCTAGTGAACTCCGCGATCATCATGTGGTTAGAGTTGAGTCCACGTTCCACCATCCCTTGGCACTTGAAAACTTGTTGCTCCACGGCTTCGAGCCTTGTCTCCATGCTTCCGGTCCCCTTGGGCCCCTCTTCATCGCGGATGTGCAGCAACCCATCACGCAACTCAATGGTTTGAGGGTGTCGCAGCACCTCCGCGAGGTAAGGGTTGATGACCTTCTCGAAGAACTTGTCCTTGGAGGCGCTTGGGGCCGTCATGATAACCTAGATCTGTCAGAAAAATAGCTCAAAACAAGAACAGAGGAGGTTTGCATGATACGGGAGTAAAAACCTTCGGGAGGTTATATAATGAACTTTTACCGACCAAAATACGTAACGTGCAAGAAAACGGAGTCCGGAAGGCACACGAGGTGCTCACGAGGTAGGGGGCGCGCCCAGAGGGGTAGGGCGCGCCCACCACCCTCGTGTCCTTCCCGGACTGCTACTTATTTTTCTATTTTTCTAAATATTCCAAAACGGAGAAATATTGCCTTAAAAATTGTTTTGGAGTCGGTTTACTTACCGTACCACATACCTATTCCTTTTCGGAGTCTGAAACGTTCTGGAAAGTGTCCCTTATGTATTCCTCCGGGGTTACGGTTTCAATAATATTGGTTTCAACATTTATGGGATTACCTGAGATATAATGTTTGATTCTTTGACCGTTTACCACCTTCGGATTTGTGCCTTCGAAGTTGTTGATTTTTATGGCACCGGAACGATAGACCTCTTCGATAACATAGGGGCCTTCCCATTTAGAGAGAAGTTTTCCTGCAAAAAATCTTAAACGAGAGTTGTATAGCAATACATAATCACCTACATTAAACTCACGCTTTTGTATCCTTTTGTCATGCCATCTTTTAACTTTTTCTTTAAACAACTTGGCATTTTCATAAGCTTGGGTTCTCCATTCATCAAGTGAGCTAATATCAAATAACCTCTTCTCACCGGCAAGTTTAAAATCATAGTTGAGCTCTTTAATAGCCCAATATGCCTTATGTTCTAGTTCGAGAGGTAAGTGACATGCTTTTCCATAAACCATTTTATACGGAGACATACCCATAGGATTTTTATATGCAGTTCTATAAGCCCATAATGCATCATCAAGTTTCTTGGACCAATTCTTTCTAGACCTATTAACAGTCTTTTGCAAAATTAATTTGAGCTCTCTATTGCTCAACTCTACTTGACCACTAGACTGAGGGTGATAAGGAGATGCAATTCTATGATTAACATCATATTTAGCAAGCATTTTACGGAAAGCACCATGAATAAAGTGTGAACCACCATCAGTCATTAAATATCTAGGGACTCCAAACCTCGGAAAAATAACTTCCTTAAGCATTTTAATAGAAGTGTTATGATCAGCACTACTAATTGGAATAGCTTCTACCCACTTAGTAACGTAATCAATAGCAACTAAAATATGTGTGTATCCATTAGAGGCAGGAAAAGGTCCCATATAATCAAAGCCCCAAACATCAAACGGTTCAATAACAAGTGAATAATTCATAGGCATTTCTTGACGTCTACTAATATTACCAATTCTTTGACATTCATCACAAGACAAGACAAACTTACGGGCATCCTTGAAGAGAGTAGGCCAATAAAAACCAGATTGCAATACCTTATGTGCAGTTCTATCTCCAGTGTGGTGTCCTCCATAAGCCTCGGAGTGACACTTGCGTAGGATCTGTTCCTGTTCATGCTCAGGTACACAACGGCTAATAACACCATCTACTCCTTCTTTATAAATATGTGGGTCATCCCAAAAGTAATGTCTTAAATCATAGAAAAACTTTTTCTTTTGCTGGTATGTGAAGCTAGGTGGTATAAACTTAGCAACAATATAATTAGCATAATCAGCATACCATGGAGTACTACGAGAAGTACTTATAACATTTAATTGTTCATCAGGAAAGCTATCATTAATAGGTAGTGGGTCATCAAGAACATTCTCTAACCTAGACAAGTTGTCTGCAACGGGGTTCTCAGCTCCCTTTCTATCAACAATATGCAAATCAAATTCTTGTAGCAAGAGAACCCATCTAATAAGTCTAGGTTTAGCATCTTTCTTTTCCATAAGGTATTTAATAGCAGCATGATCAGTGTGAATAGTTACTTTAGAATCAACAATATAAGGTCTGAACTTATCACAAGCAAATACAACTGCTAAAAGCTCTTTTTCAGTAGTAGCATAATTTCTTTGAGCATTGTCTAGAGTCTTACTAGCATAATGAATAACATTTAATTTCTTATCAACTCTTTGCCCTAGAACAACACCTACAGCATAATCACTAGCATCACACATAATTTCAAAGGGTAAATTCCAATCAGGTGGCTGAACAACAGGTGCAGAGACTAATGCTTTCTTAAGTATTTCAAATGCTTCTACACAATCATCATCAAAGACAAATGGTATATCTTTTTGCAATAAATTAGTCAGAGGCCGAGAAATTTTTGAGAAGTCCTTAATGAACCTCCTGTAAAATCCGGCGTGACCAAGGAAACTTCTTATACCTTTGATGTCCTTGGGACATGGCATCTTTTCAATAGCATCGACCTTGGCTTTATCAACTTCAATACCTCTTTCAGAAACTTTGTGCCCCAAGACAATACCTTCATTAACCATAAAGTGGCACTTTTCCCAATTCAAGACAAGATTAGTTTCTTCACATCTCTGCAAAACTCGATCAAGATTGCTCAAGCAATCATCAAAAGAGGAACCATAGACGGAAAAAGTCGTCCATGAAAACCTCACAAATCTTTTCACAAAAGTCAGAGAATATAGCCATCATGCATCTTTGAAAGGTAGCAGGTGCATTACATAAACCAAAAGGCATACGTCTATAAGCAAAAGTACCAAAAGGGCATGTAAAAGTAGTCTTTGATTGATCTCTAGCCGACACAGGTATTTGAGAGAAACCAGAATAACCATCTAGAAAGCAATAGTGTGTATGTTTGCATAATCTTTCTAGCATTTGATCAATAAAAGGTAAGGGGTAATGATCTTTCTTAGTAGCTTTATTTAATTTGCGGAAATCAATTACCATCCTATAACCTGTGATAATTCTTTGTGGAATCAATTCATCTTTATCATTAGGAACAACAGTAATACCTCCCTTCTTAGGGACACAATGGACAGGACTTACCCACTGACTATCAGCAACGGGATAAATTATACCTGCCTCCAGAAGCTTGAGTATTTCTTTTCTTACCACTTCTTTCATTTTAGGATTCAGACGTCGTTGAGGATCACGAACTGGTTTGGCATCTGCTTCCAAATTTATTTTATGTTGACATAGAGTGGGACTAATGCCCTTAAGATCATCAAGAGTATATCCAATAGCAGCACGATGCTTCTTCAGAGTTTTCAATAATCTTTCTTCTTCATGCTCTGAAAGGTTAGCACTAATAATAACAGGATATATCTTCTTTTCATCAAGATAAGCATATTTAAGATTATCAGGCAAAGGTTTAAGCTCAAACACGGGATCACCCTTGGGTGGAGGAGGATCCCCTAAAATTTCAACAGGCAAATTGTGTTGCAGAATAGGTTCCTGTTTAAAGAATACTTCATCTATTTCCCTTCTTTCATTCATGAACATATCATTTTCATGGTCTAGCAAATAGTGTTCTAAAGGATCACTAGGAGGTACGGCAATAGAAGCAAGACCAATAATTTCATCCTTACTAGGTAATTCTTCCTCACGATGTTGTTTACTAAATTTAGAGAAATTAAACTCATGAACCATATCATCCAAGCCAATAGTAACAACATTCTTTTCGCAATCTATCCTAGCATTAACAGTGTTCAAGAAGGGTCTACCAAATATAATGGGACAAAAGCTATCTTGCGGAGAAGTAAGAACAAGAAAATCAGCAGGATATTTAGTTTTCCCACACAAGACTTCAACATCTCTAACAATTCCAATTGGTGAAATAGTATCTCTATTGGCAAGTTTAATTGTGACATCAATACCTTCTAACTCAGCAGGTGCAATTTCATTCTTAATTTCTTCGTATAAAGTATGCGGTATAACACTAGCACTCGCACCCATATCACATAAGCCATGATAACAATGATCTCCTATTTTAACAGAAATAACAGGCACGCCTACCACAGGTCTATGTTTATCTTTAGCACAAGGTTTAGCAATTCTAGCAGTTTCACCTTCGAACTGAATAACATGCCCATCAATATTATCAGACAAGAGATCTTTAACAATAGCAATATTAGGTTCTACTTTAACTTGCTCAGGAGGTGTATAAGTTCTAATATTGCTTTTACGAACAACAGTTGAAGCTTTAGCATGATCCTTTATTCTAACAGGGAAAGGTGGTTTCTCAACATAAGAAGTAGGAACAATAGGATCATTATAAGTGACAGTCTTTTCTTCAACTTTAATAGGTGCAGCTACTTTTACTTCTATGGGAGGATGATATTTAAACCACTTCTCCTTAGGGAGATCAACATAAGTAGCAAAAGATTCACAGAAAGAAGCTACTATCTCAGAGTCAAGTCCATATTTAGTGCTAAACTTACGGAAAATATCGGTGTCCATAAAAGATTTAACACAATCAAACTTAGGTGTCATACCTGACTCCTTACCTTCGTCGAGGTCCCAATCTTCAGAGTTGCGTTTAATTCTATCCAATAAATTCCATCTGAATTCAATAGTCTTCATCATAAAAGAGCCAGCACAAGAAGTATCGAGCATGGTTTGATTATTATGAGAAAGCCGAGCATAAAAACTTTGCATAATTATTTCTCTCGAGAGCTCATGATTGGGGCATGAATATAACATTGATTTAAGCCTCCCCCAAGCTTGAGCGATGCTTTCTCCTTCGCGAGGCCAGAAATTATATATATAATTGCGATCACGATGAACAAGATGCATAGGGTAATACTTTTGATGAAATTCCAATTTCAATCTTTTATAGTTCCATGATCTCATATCATCACATAGCCTATACCATATCAATGCGTCTCCCTTCAAAGATAAAGGGAAGACCTTCTTCTTAGCAACATCATCGGGTATACCTGCAAGCTTAAATAATCCACAAACTTCATCCACATATATTAAGTGCTCATCAGGATGCTTTGTTCCATCTCCTGTAAAAGGGTTAGCTAGCAGTTTTTCCATCATACCCGAAGGAAATTCAAAAGGAGTTTCATTTTCAATAGGTTCAGTAGGTTGAGGAGCAACTCTTTGCTCTACTGGACGGGGTGAAGATACCCCGAACAAGCCCCTCAGAGAATTACTTTCCATAGTAACAAGTGACAGTAAATTTCAGCACACTATATAAATTTTTCCTTACCAAATTCCACCTACCAAAGGCGCTACACTCCCCGGCAACGGCGCCAGAAAAGAGTCTTGATGACCCACAAGTATAGGGGATCTATCGTAGTCCTTTCGATAAGTAAGAGTGTCGAACCCAACGAGGAGCAGAAGGAAATGATAAGCGGTTTTCAGCAAGGTATTCTCTGCAAGTACTGAAATAAGTGGTAACAGATAGTTTTGTGATAAGATAAATTGTAACGAGCAACAAGTAACAAAAGTAAATAAAGTGCAGCAAGGTGGCCCAATCCTTTTTGTAGCAAAGGACAAGCCGGAACAAACTCTTATAATAGGAAAAGCGCTCCCGAGGACACATGGGAATATCGTCAAGCTAGTTTTCATCACGTTCATATGATTCGCGTTCGATACTTTGATAATTTGATATGTGGGTGGACCGGTGCTTGGGTGCTGTTCTTACTTGAACAAGCATCCCACTTATGATTAACCTCTATTGCAAGCATCCGCAACTACAACAAAAGTATTAAGGTAAACCTAACCATAGCATGAAACATGTGGATCCAAATCAGCCCCTTACGAAGCAACGCATAAACTAGGGTTTAAGCTTCTGTCACTCTAGCAACCCATCATCTACTTATTACTTCCCAATGCCTTCCTCTAGGCCCAAATAATGGTGAAGTGTTATGTAGTCGACGTTCACATAACACCACTAGAGGCTAGACAACATACATCTTATCAAAATATCAAACGAATACCAAATTCACATGACTACTAATAGCAAGACTTCTCCCTTGTCCTCAGGAACAAACGTAATTACTCACAAAGCATATTCATGTTCATAATCAGAGGGGTAATAATATGCATATAGGATCTGAACATATGATCTTCCACCAAATAAACCAACTAGCATCAACTACAAGGAGTAATCAACACTACTAGCAACCTACTAGCACCAATCCCGGACTTTGAGACAAGAATTGGATACAAGAGATGAACTAGGGTTTGGAGATGAGATGGTGCTGGTGAAGATGTTGATGGAGATTGCCCTCTCCCGATGAGAGGAGCGTTGGTGATGACGATGGTGATGATTTCCCCCTCCCGGAGGGAAGTATCCCCGGCAGAACAGCTCTGCCGGAGCTCTAGATTGGTTCCGCCAAGGTTCCGCCTCGTGGCGGCGGAGTCTCGTCCCGAAAAGGTTCCCTCTTATTTTTTTCTCATCGAAAGACTTCATATAGGAGAAGATGGACGTCGGAGACCCACCAGGGGGCCACGAGGTAGGGGGCGTGCCCTAGGAGGGGGGGGCGCCCCCACCCTCGTGAGCAGGGTGTGGGCCCCCTGGCCTTCATCTTTGGCGAGGATTTTTCTTTATTTATTTTAAGATGTTCCGTGGAGTTTTAGGACTTTTGGAGTTGCGCAGAATAGGTCTCTAATATTTGCTCCTTTTCCAGCCCAGAATTCCAGCTGCCGGCATTCTCCCTCCTTATGTAAACCTTGTCAAATAAGAGAGAATAGCCATAAGTATTGTGACATAAAGTGAAATAACAGTCCATAATGCAATAAATATCGATATAAAAGCATGATGCAAAATGGACGTATCAGGTAGCAGAGGTGGCCTTACTTGGACCCGAGCGGCGGCGACCTACCATGTTCTACTCTTCCTCACTTTCTGTGTGGCGCGGCCTCATTGGCAGCGGGGCGGGGCCTCGACGGAGCCGGTGATGCCCTCTGTCTCGTTGCCGGTGGGGCGGGGCCTCGTCGGAGTGGGGGAAATCCTCCCCCTTGTTACCGGCAGGCTGGGGCCTCGGCTGAGCCGGCGATGTCCTCCGCCTCGTTGTTGGCGGGGCGGGGCCTCGGCGGAGCCGGCGGTGTCCTCTGCCTCGTTGTTGGCGCCGCGGGGCCTCAGCGGAGCCAGTGGTGTCCTCTGCCTCGTTGTTGGCACCGTGAGGCCTCGGGGGAGCCGGCGGTGTCCTCTGCCTCGTTGTTGGCATCGCGGGGCCTCGGCGGAGCAGTGCCTCGTCGATGCCAGTGGACTGGGGACTCGTCAGATCCGGCATTTCCTTTGCCTCGTCCTCAGTCTCGCCAAACAGCGCATCGCTCGCTTCATCGCCCTCTTTGTAGGCGGCCGCAACCTCCGCCACCCGCATGCGGTACCTCTAGCGCTCGAGACGGCCCTCGCGGGCGGAGCGGCATGAGTCGAGCATCGCCTCCTGCTCTGCCCGCTCCGCGGAGATGTGCTCCTTCGGCTGCAAGTGCTCCTGGAGGAGATGGTGGTTGTAGGCGGCGTCGGCATGCGCCTCCCGGAATTGCTCCTGTTGCTTCTGCCTCGCCGTGTCCATGTATTGGGCATGGGCCTCGCCGATGGTCATGGTGCAATGCACCGGCGAGGATGGCGTGCAGGAGGGGGGTGGCGCCGGATCATCGACTACCATGTTCTCCATTGGGATGTCATCATGCTCCGATTGCCTGCCGGCCTGCCAGTCGGCAGCAATGGCTGCCATCTCCTTGTGGTCCGTCGTCCGCCCGTCCCGAAGAGCACTGGAGCGCGAGGAAGCCATCGTGGGAGTAGTGGTGTGGACAGGAGAAAGGGAACAAAGGCGGATGACTGCGGCTATGGCCGGAGCAATAGTTTATATAGCAATGGTGGGCGGCGGAGGGACAGACGTGTGGCGCCGGAGTATCCGCCTCGGCAACCATGTATCATTAATGTGGATGGCAGACCGATGGATGGACGACACTAGTGTCGTTTGAAGGCGGAGCAATCGCCTGCACCAGGAAGCGGGGCGGGCGGCGCTGACCATTTCAGGCAGAAAGCGCGCGCGGGCGAGGGATGGAGTCTGGGTGGGCCAGGGTAGTCAGACTCGTGCTTGGCAGCAGATCGGTCCAGCAGCCAGGACATGCTGGCTGGCGAGCGAGCTCGCCGAGCTGAGCGAGGACAATCAGACGATGGACGTAGCTTTCGACCATGAGCCAGCGCCACTATCCAAAACAGTTCATGCCGTGTTCACCATAGAGCAGGTGCGGCCCACTTCGATGCCCTAATGGCGGAAGAGCTACCAGCGTAGGAGGACCTGTGCTGCAACCTCCTTCTCCTCAACAAGCACCGGTGAACAAGCGAACGACAATGCCATCGTGGAAATGTGGCCCTACGATCCTGGCTTCCCGAATGAGCAGCGGGCGCAGTATCAGACCATCCATAGGGACCGTGAGGCCCTCTCCATCGTCCTTCGTGTTGTTGCGCTCGCCGTGGCGCCGCCGTCTCGCGTTGTACACATGGTCAACGGCATGAGGAATGAGGAGATGACTTTACTTGGAGACGATGACAGTGGGGACCCACCAGGGCCATAGCCGCACGTACGCAAGTGCCTCCTTATTATATACAACTATAATATTTTTTGCTTCCTCCTGGTTTCCTGACATCACGGTCCCACACCATTGTCAACCTATGTACAATAAACGAGAGAATTGCACAAGGAGCGGCCAATAGCTGGGACCAAGCAGCTCGAGCAGTATTTGTCTTTTTGAGGTGTGAGCACTGCAGAGTTTTTGTTGAGCGATGTTTTCATTGTTGTTCAGAGGAGAGCAGGGTATTAACTGGGCGGGCTGTGGCCTGTCTAGCCCAGGCTAGATATCCAACCCAGATATTAATTTTTCTCAAGCTGAAAATGGCTAGCCCAGCTATACTTTTTTTAGGAATACCCAGGCAAGGTCAACTTGTTATTCTCCGCCCCGCTGGGCTGCAAATCTTTCCTAGGAGGGATGCATAGGCTTAACAAGAAATGGGCTTTAAGAAATAATAAATGGGATGTAATTATAGAAACTGGGCAGTAACTATAAAAAATGCACCAAACACGTAATTACTTTATAAAATAATATTTCTGGATTTTGAAAATTTCAATTTCACTAATTGTTGCGTGCGCAATGTTTCGTTGGATTTTTACATAATAAAAATTTAAATTGAAATTTTATTTAATCTGACTAGAAATTTTAGGATAAAAATATTTCTGATCCCATCAAAATGTGGGAAATTTTATTGAATTCTTTTTTGAACGGTTGGTTGAAATTATTAATCATTGTCCTAGCTAGAAAATGGACTGTACTTTTAACAAACTGTAAATGGGATGTAATAAATTCCATTAGAATTCAAAAATGGTGTACATTCTTACAAATCGCAAATGGGCTATAATTTCTCTGCCACACACTTGTGGGCCTACTAAGTTGACGCGTATGCAAGGCTTTGTCAACTTATAGTCAACACACAGTTCTATCAATAGTGTCCGTTGGATGTCCATCCAACGGATGTCATGCTTCTTCTTCAATCTCGGATATTCTAGCTTCACCCGCCCAAAAAATGATTCCTCCCCTTGACATCTGGGGCGCACCATTTCGGAGGCTGACCTGTGGGCCTACTAAGTTGACGCGTACCAAGGGCTTTGTCAATTTAGTCAATATAAACGATTCTAGCTGCAGTGACCGTACGATGTCCATCCAACGGCCGTTGTGATTCTTCAACCTCTGGTCTTCTTGCTCCAGCCGCCCAAAGCAGCACTGGTCGTGCCACCTGCTCCGGCCTCCCATGGCCGGTTGTGCTGTCGTGGAGGCATCACCACCCCCTACCACTCGCACCACTGGCCAGGCCCTGCGGCGACGGCATCCTCACACCGCAACCGAACCACTGAACCCTCATACTCCTCTCCACATGGGCATCCACTGCCGCGTCTTCCCCGGCTCCGCGCCGTCCCCTTCCTAGGCCTCGCCATCGTCCACCGCCTTGGTGCTCTCGGCGCGGCGTGGTCAATGTGGTCAACGACCGACTTCCATCGAAAGAGTACTATACATGGAGAGGCTGACAGCTGGGTCCACGGCCGTAGCAAGGAACTGCCTCCTTATTACATGAAAAATAATTGTTCCTCCACCTGACAACAGGGACCCACTGGACGGGCCATCATATTTCCTGAAAAAAACATTTCCCCCTGACTACTGGGACCCACCAGCTACATCTTCGCACGCAAGGAAGTGTGTCCATATTACGAGCAAAAAATGATTCGCCCCCCTAACTGCTGGGACCCACCAACTACATCTTCGCACGCAAGAAAGTCCCTGACAGTCGGGACCCACCCAGTCAAAGTGTACGTAGCATTGTCATTCTGGTCGCGAACGTGTACGTACATATTGGTCGATCAGTCTGTCTGCAGGCTGCAGCGATGAACCGTGGCCCTGTAAGGAAGGGCATGTGTGGTAGTAGAGGCGCGCACGTAGCATGTACACATACGTACAGCGGTCAAGGTGCAAGAAAGCAAACACGGCCACATACAAACATACGGGCGGGGTCTCGAACGCCTACTCGCATATATGTACGGTCAGGGCTCGTGTACATGGTTGTGGCTGGGTCGGAACAGAGAAATTGCGTCATCGTCGTATTCATGGGGAGGCAACGGAATGCGTCGTGTTCATCGGGAGGCAACGGAACACGTGCTGTTCATCGGGAGCCAACCGGCTTGGACGGAATAGGCCATGGAAACGAGGCATGGTGTACCGCAGAACGGAGGAAACGGCCTTGTGTTCGACCGGCCAGGGTGGAAACGGGATCCTGTTCATCGGGAGGGGTCTGGTGTACCGCAAAATGGAGGAAATGGACCTCCTACGGTCGAAACGGGGTCCTGTTGATCGAGAGGAGTGTGGCGTACCCCAAAACGGAGGAAACAAACTTGTGTTGGAGCGCTGCGGTCGAAACGGGGGTCCTGTTCATCGGGAGGGGTGTGGCGTACCGCAAAATAGGACTCCACGAGATACTGTTCATCTTCACCGTCGACCTTCTCCAGCCTCCACGGGCTCCTGTTCATCCACCGTCGACCTCCTCCAGCCTCCACCTGCGATTGTTCATCCACGAGCTCCTGTTCATCCAGCCTCCACCACGCGCTCCTCCACTGGCAACTGTTCAACCAGCCCTCCCCACGGGGGTCCTGTTCAACCACCCCTCCACGGGATACTGTTCATCCAGCCCTCCACCGGCTACTGTTCAACCAGCCCTCCACCGGCTACTGTTCAACCAGCCCTCCACGGGGTCATGTTCATCCAGCCCTCCATGGGCTCATGTTCATCCACCGGCTCGATCGATCGGGCTACTGTTCATCCAGCGACTACGGACTCTACTACCACGGGTTCCTGTTCATCCAACCCCCTCAACAGCGCTCACTGTTCATCCAGGGAAGGACGCAGCAGTGTTCGATCAGCTTTAGTTAGCAGCAATAGCGAAGGAATCACTCGGGTTCAGTTAACAGAAAGGGGTCGATCGATCGCTCAGGTTCACTAACGCGTAGTTTGCAGTGCAATCGCTCGGGTTCAGTTAGAGCCCAACGCCTCGCTCGGGTTCAGTTAGAGCCCAACTCCTCGCACACACGCGCGTACGTACGAGAGAAACACGCATCGCTCGGCCCCCGACCACCCACCGTAACCGGGAACTCCCTGATATTTTAATCGCCCTTGCTTCTACCACGGTTTTTTCCGTCATGGACGTCCCATGAAATGTCATGCAGCTACGTCTCCGGCCCACCCAGGACGAAAAGCCCATTTTCTGTCATGATTTTTTGTCATAGAAGTAGGATCCCACCACATCTATGATGATACGGGGTTTTGTCACAATTATTGTCATAGAAGTGTCATAAGTATGACAGAAAAAAATTTCATTCGACCAAAAATGTTACGGATGTGTCTTTTTTGTAGTGTATGTTACTCATCTTTCGATTTCAATTTGAAGTTGTTTCGTCGCTACGAGGGTCTGGTGTTCGACAAGCTCCGCTCCTGTGTTCGTGGGTGAGCACAAATGACATCTCCTCCTCCCCCCTTAATTATTTGCTCGGTTCCAGCCTTTGTGTCGATGACACTAGCTAAGTAACTACAGTCGCGTAACCAGTATGCGTCTCCCGTCCGAAAGGGTTGCATCGATATATATGCATTCAGTTGTATATTTATCATTGTAACTCATTTGGATTGTCCAGCAATTTCCACGGACAGCCTGAGTATGTGTAGATTGGGTACGTTCTCCATGCTCTACCCCATTCTGAGACAAAATTTCATCAGCACCTCCCTGTTGTTCTCCGGATGCACATTCTCTCGGCTTTTTGCCGAGACGTGTATCAGGAGAACAACGGGGAGCTGCTGCCGAAATTTTGTCTCAGAATGGGGTAGAGCATGAAGAACGTACTCAATCTACACATACTCGGGTGAGATTAGGACCTATCATTACCTATTAGAGTGTAGGTTGCATGGACGTAATAAAATTGACAAACTAGATCAACTGATGAATATACATGATGAATTATATATACTTCTTGTATGTTCAGTAGCTAAGCAAGATGAGTGATCATGTGTGGATGTACACCGGTCGCACTAGTCAGAAAGAGATTACCAATGAGTGGTTAACAAAAACCAAAGGGTTTGTGAAAGCTGCATTTGCAAATGGTAAAGGAAAAACTAGTGCTCCTGTGTCCAGTGCAAGAATTGGGAAAAGAGGACACATGATGAAATGTGCAAACAGTTGCAGAAGAGTGGTTTTACGCCCGGTTATACGGTGTGGACATTTCATGGTGAGTCTGCCCAATGTGCCAGAGCTGAGGTGGTTCGTTGTCGCACCGACGAGCATGGTACCGGGATGGAAGACATGGTGCAAAACTTTGATGATGCTCGGGATTCGGACGAAGAGATGGAGGAATCTACAAAGTCCTTCAATGAAATGTTGAAGTCTTCAAAATGTCCTCTTCACAAGCACATTAAGCTTTGTCAGCTGGATGCCATCTCACAAATAATAGCTCTGAAGTCTCAATTCAACTTGGGCAGAGAATGCTACGATGCGATGATGATAGTATTTGGATGCTTTCTACCCAAAGGCCATGTACTGCCTGCAAACCTATACCAGTCAGACAAAATCCTCCGTTCTCTTAAGATGCCCTATGAGAAGATACATGCCTGTGAGAAAGGATGTGCCTTATTTAGGCTTGAGTATGCGGACTTGAACTATATTCCCATTTGCAAGTCTTCCAGATATATTTTGGTAGACAATGGTATGGGTGAGAAGACGCAGACCAAAATCCCGGTTAATGTTCTTTGGTATATGCCAATCGTACCAAGACTTCAATGTCTTTTCATGGTCGAAGAGACGGCCACACAGATGACATGGCACAAAACGGGCAAAAGAACCGAACTAGATGCAGATGGGATTCTGATGATGGTACAAACATCAGATGGTGAAGTGTGGAACTGCTTCGACGCATTATATGCGGAAAAAGTGTCACATCCCTAGCTTCTGGTACTGCCTAGTGTTTGCATCTTGCTTGCATCATGTTTAACTTTCATGGAATTTTGAAATGGGGATGTTCAAACCCTAGCATCAAATGGAATTCAAATAGGCTCAACCTAAAAATATTTTCAATGAACTCAAAATGCCCTTTAAAAATGTTCATCATTTCTGGATTAAGGTGGAAGCATCTACCAAAAATGGTTTACATTTTTGTAGGACATAATTGAGCTTTTGAATTAAATCAATAAGTATTTGAGTTGGGGCTATAAAATTCTACAAATATTTATACCGCTCCAATATTTCTGAAAATTATAGAGGATCTCTGGAATAAGTCCATCTTGCACCCACTTCTTTTCTCAGAATTTACCAAATTGATTTAGTGGTTAAACTAAATCAAAACAAAGGTACAAAAATAGAAAACAAAAATAAAAAGAGAGAGAAAGGACCCCGACCCACTTACCTCTGGGCGGGCCCACCTGGCCCGTGCCAGTCACCCCCTACCTTTTCCAGTAGGCAGAGGCGTGTCGACGCATGCGCCCCGGGCTTCCACCTCCTGCTTCCACCTCCTGCTTCCTCCCTGCCCTCGTTAGAGCGCCTGCAGACGCCCAGAGCCCCTGGTTCCTTCTCCCTCGCTCTCTATTCTCTCCCTCGCCCTCTAGACCCCTCCCCGAGCTCACCCGAGAGTGCTCCGCCGTCGCCGTGCTTCACCCGCGTCAACGTCGGCCCCTTTTCGCCGCATCACCGTGTCCGGCATCTCCGCCATCGACTACCACGCCTCCACGCTGAAGGAAACAAGCCGGAGAGCTCCACTTCACTGCCATCTGGTCATCTTCAACCTCGGCACCCGCCGGACGCCACTTGTCAATTCACGCGCGAGAGGTCGTCCCAGGGCCCGCTGAACCGCTTTTCGACCTCCCTGTGAGGTCCCGCGTCGAACCCCTCTTCTCCATCTCTCGTTCCCGCTTGCTAGTCTCGCTCCCAACCATGGCCGTGAGCTCATCGCCAGCGTCCATGTCGCTGCCGTCGTTGCAGAGGTCAAACCTCGCCTCCGAGCCCACGTACATGCTCCCCATGTTGCTACGAACCTAAAATGCACCCCATCTAGCTCCCTTTCGTGCTGCAGCGCCATGCCCGCACAAGCCCGACCTGCTGCCGCGGCAAACCTCGTCGGTGGCGCCGATTCCGGCGACCCCCATGACCAAATCCACTGCTGCTCGATGCGGGCAAGCAAGGGCTATGCTCTGGTGCCCTCAGCATGCCAAGCCAATGCCTCTACCGCAAGTCTGGCGTGCCCCCGCCGTGTCCTGTGGTCGCTGCCGGCTGGTCTCCGACGTGCTGAAGTGGCGCTATCATTATCCATTGATGACTTAGCTAATTAACCCCCTCTCTCACTGACAAATGGGCACATGCCCTAATTAACTCGAGATTTATTTCATGCTTAGTTTAGATTAACCTAGCCGGCCCCACATGTCGGTTTGACCCTGCCACGTCAGTGTTGACCTGGCCCCATTGGTCAGCCTCTAATCCTGCCCTGTCGCACTGATGTCGTGGACCCACAGGTCAGGTTTGACTTGGAATGGACTGTTTACCAGGTGACGTTAGTATGACTTAATGCTGACGCAATAAATAGTTTATGTATTTAAAATAATTCAGAAATTCCAGAAAATGCCCAAAACTTGTAAAATTCATAGAAATTCAACCATAACTCCAAATGAAACAAATTATATATGAGAAGTGATCATAAAAATCCAATCTATCCATCTGCACTGATTTCATGCATGTTAAAGCAACGTAAACCTGCTATTTATATCAAAACATGATAATGCACTTTATAAAGTCATAGTTTGAGTTTGAACTTGAACCTTGGGTTCAAAATAACTCAAACCCATCTGGTTGTAGTTGCATTAGGCCAACACACTCATATTTCCATGTCATGATCAGGCATCATATTGTGCATTGCATTGATTGTGTTTCCTTCGGTGTTGGCGGTATTTGTCCCCTCTCGATAGACGTGCTTCTGATGATGAGTTCGATGACACCGATGAAGAGCTATAATATCTTCAGAAGTGTCCGGCAAGCAAAAACCCCTTGTTCATTGCGATACAATCCCACTCTCTCGCTCCTGCTCTCTTTTACTTCATTAGGACAACAACGACTCAACTGTTACATGCTGCGGTAGTTGAACCCCTTTCCTCTGCATGACCTGTCATTGCCATAGTAAATAGATGAAACCCACTAGCATGAGTAGGAGTTGTCTGAGCCCTGATGTGCCTACTCATTCATGCTTGTTTTTCATGCCTACTATTGCTTAGAGTTGAGTCAGGTCTGATTCATTGGGGATGAATTGGAATGGTGATGAACATGTCCTACTGCGTGTGAGCTAAGTGTGTGAACACGATTTGGTAAAGGTAGCGGTGAGAGGACATGTAGGAGTACATGGTGGGTTGTCTTATTGAAGTCGTCCTCAGGAACTGAGTTCTGTGTTTGTGATCCATGAATATCGACTACCACTCATTGGGATCCGTAATTGACCCTCTCGACTTATTAACCGCCTTGATCTCTTTCCAGGAGTTGCAACTAGTTTTTGGTGTTTGTAGGATATGTGTTGGAGGCCGTGCGTAGAGCTGACCCTAGGGGTGGGCTATGATGCGGTAGATACACCATGGCACAGTGTACTGGGCGCTCGTTTGCTGTCTCAGGAACCCTGCACACATTGTTTGGGGCTGCGAGCGAAACTCCGGTCGGATCTCCTCGTGGATGGAACCCGAATAGGCGATAAACCTGAATTAGAGACTTGTGTGGTTAGTCAGGTCGTGGCCGACTCCCTCGCCAAACTTCCGCTTGAAGGTTGCCGAGATACATGATGTGTGCGTGGTGGTAAGTGGCGAGAGCGTGTGTGAAGAAGTACACCCCTGCAGGGTTATAAATGATCTATTCGAATAGCCATGTCCGCGGTAAAGGACTTTTGTGTTGCATGTACAGTTCGTAGACAAGTGAAAGTGGATACTATAAAATGCGCAAGATAAGTGTGAGTGTTATGGATGGCGTTCTCGTAGGGAGATACGAGCAGTTCCATAGTGATATATTGATATGGTGAATATGTTGGCTCGTGTGCGCCACCTCAAAAGAGTTACTTGCAGTCGTAGTTCAGGATAGCTACTGAGTCAAAGTTGGCTTGTTGCAGTCAAACTCCACCACCCCTTTGTTGATAATGATGCATATGTTGATAGTTCTGATGTAAGTCTTGCTGGGTACATTTGTACTCACGTTTGCTTAATTTATGTTTTTTGCAGAGAGACTTCAGTCTCGCTAGTGGTTCCACGTGGACTTCGACGTTTAGCTTGTTACCTCAGCTATGATCTTGTGCCCTCGGCAGGGTCTTGTAATTAGTCAGGCTTCTCAGCCTTTTTCTTTTGTAGTTGTTTGTACTCAGACATGTTAAGCTTCCGCATGTGCTATTGCTTGTATGACTTGAATGTTGGGTCATGAGACCCATGTTTGTAATATCTGACTCTTCAGAGTCTTATGAATAAATACTTTGAGTCGTAGAGTCTTGTTGTGATGCCATGTTGTATTTACACATATCGAGCATATTGTGTGTATGATTGAAATGCTTGGTATGTGTGGGATCCGACAACCTAGTTGTCTATCCTTGGTAGCCTCTCTTATGGGGAAATGTAGTCTAGTGCTTCCACTGAGCCATGGTAGTCTGCTACAGCCCGGTTTACCGGAGTCCTGCTAGCCCAGTTACTACTACTCCAGAACACTTAGACTGGCTGGCATGTGATCCACTTTGTTCCTATGTTTGTCCCTTCAGGGAAATGTCATGCAGTGACTTCCGGAGTCCTACTAGCCTGCTACAGCCCGGGTTCCCGGAGTCCTGTTAGCCCGGTTGCTACAGCCCGGATTCACACGCTGATGACTGACACGTTCGATGGTGGTTCATGTATGCCTATCCCCGTAAGTTAGCACCACTTTGGGTTCACGACTAGTCATGTCGGCCCGGTTTCTCTATCATATGGATACTAGCGACACTATCATATACGTGAGCCAAAAGGCGCAAACGGTCCCAGGCCAGGTAAGGTGGCACCCGTCGGAATACCGTGTGTGAGGCCGCAAAGTGATATGATGTGTTACATGCTAGATCGGTGTGACTTAGGATCAGGGTCCTGATAGCTTTGGTATCAGAGCCAGACTGCCTGTAGGATTACCAAGCCAAACTGGTCGAAGTCGGGTCTAGAAATGCTTTAGTTATATAAGGGACTTGTTTGTGGAAGGGAACATAAGGCTCTTTTTACTCCTTTACCTTATGCCCTTCTGATTTGAGTCATCCTCTTCTCTTCTAGGGGTTACGAAAACTAGGCTTCCTCATCTTTCTATCAGGATCACGTGTTACTAATCCGTAGACTTATAGGATTGATGGTTTCAAGTCTCAGTTCAGTTCTAGTACTCCTGTATGTTGGTCATTGATCTCAGAACCTTGATATTGTGATGTTGAGTGGTTATGCCACCATTTTGCAGAATGTCTCAAGTCTTTTTGAGCATTTACAGCCATTATGCTGTCCGAGTCATCCCAAGTTTCAAAATAGTCTGATGCATTTGCAACTCCCTTCTTTCCGTTCTCGATGTTTCTTTGGGCCAGTTTAACCACACTAATCGGTGAGTTGAGGTACTCTGTTGCCTTGACATATATGTTGAAGCCATTATTATGACCCTAGGTGTCTTAGAGAACCACTCAGCAATCTAGCAATGCTTATATTCCCAGTGTGATGATTCTGGCCATTATTCTTGAAAGCATCCCGTGATGCCATCTAGTTAGTAGGCATTCTATTTATGGGTTCTTGAGCCCAAGATTCACTCTACTTACCACGTGTTGATAGTGTTGCTCGTACCTTTAGGACATTAGTAACCTTTGCGATAGTCCTCGAGATCTGTGGTATTTTCCTCTTCCAAATACCATGAACTACTTATGGTAGGAATTCCTCGTTAAACCGAAAGATCACAACAAGAGTGCTCTTGATGAGTTCTTGATTCTATGTTTTGACTCTGCTAGTTCTACCTTTCTGCATGGGTTATCCGGAAGAAATATATTGAACTCGTTCGACATGCTAATCTATGCACCCACAACTTAGAAAATTGCACGATCCTTTGAGTTGTCCCTCTTTAGTTGTTTGCTGACCTTCATCTATCAATTGATAGTCAAGAGTATGCGTTGATGGAGTCCTGGATTAGGGGGTACTCCGACAGCCGGACTGTATACTTTGGTCGGACTGTTGGACTGTGAAGATACAAGATCGAAGACTTCGTCCCATGTCCGGGTGGGACTCTCCTTTGCGTGGAAGGCAAGCTTGGCAATTCGGATATGTAGATCTCCTTCTCTGTAACCGACTCTATGTAACCCTAGCCCCCTCCGTGTCTATATAAACCGGAGGGTTTAGTTCGTAGGACAAGAACAATCATAATCACAGGCTACCTTCTAGGGTTTAGCCTCTACGATCTCGTGGTAGATCAACTCTTGTAATACTCATATCATCAAGATCAATCAAGCAGGAAGTAGGGTATTACCTCCATCGAGAGGGCCCGAACCTGGGTAAACATTGTGTCCCCCGCCTCCTGTTACCATCAGCCTTAGACGCATAGTTTGGGACCCCCTACCCGAGATCCGTCGGTTTTGACACCGACATTAGTGCTTTCATTGAGAATTCCATTGTGCCATCACGATAAAGGCTTGATGGCTCCTTCGATCATCGGCAACGATGCGATCCAGGGTGAGGTTTTTCTCCCCGGACAGATCTCTGTATTTGGCGGCCTCGTACTACGGGCCAACTCCCTTGGCCATCTGGAGCAGATCAAGAGCTACGCCCCTGGCCATCAGGTCAGGTTTGGAAGCTTGAACTATACTACCGACATCCGCGGAGACTTGATCTTCGACGGATTCGAGCCCATGTCAGGTGCGCTGCACAGTCACAATGAGCATGACTTAGCTCTGCTATCGGACGGTGTTCGGGAGATCACACCTGTGGCTACTCTGGCCCCAATCCGGAGGAGATCGTGCCATCCGAGGACGTGTGGATGGACCCCACCACGAAGGCCGCACACTCAGCGGCGATAGAGACGACTACTGACTTCACCTCCTATGAGACCTGTGTTACCGGACCCTTTGATTCGTCCTCGGCCACAGTCTCCGAACCGCTTCGGTCTGTGCCTATCGAATCTGACTGGGCACCAATCATGGAATTTACCTCCGCACATATCTTTCAGCACTCGCCCTTGGGCGACGTGCTAAATTCATTGAGGTCTCTCTCCTTGTCAGGAGACCCTTGGCCGAACTATGTACGTCTTGAGTGGGAAGCGGACGACGAAATTCATTCCCCACCCACCACTCACTTAATATCCACTATCGACGACTTAACCGACATGCTTGATTTCGGCTCCGAAGACATCGACGGTATGGACAACGATGCAGGAGAAGAACATGAACCACCGCCCACAGGGCGCTGGACAGCCACCTCATCATATGATATATACATGGTGGACACCCCCAAAGAAAGCAATAGCAATAAGGCAACGGAGGATAATCCCCTCGAGAAGCAATCTAAGCACCGGCGTCATCGACACCGCTCTAAGCCCCGCTGTCGGTGTCAAAACCGGCGGATCTCGGGTAGGGGGTCCCGAACTGTGCGTCTAGGCCGGATGGTAACAGGAGGCAAGGGACACAAAGTTTTACCCAGGTTTGGGCCCTCTCGATGAAGGTAAAACCCTACGTCCTGCTTGATTAATATTGATGATATGGGTAGTACAAGAGTAGATCTACCACGAGATCGGAGAGGCTAAACCCTAGAAGCTAGCCTATGGTATGATTGTTGATGTGTATGTTAGCCTACGGACTAAAACCCTCCGGTTTATATAGACACCGGAGAGGGTTAGGGTTACACAAAGTCGGTTACAATGGTAGGAGATCTAAATATCCGTATCGCCAAGCTTGCCTTCCACGCCAAGGAAAGTCCCTTCCGGACATGGGACGAAGTCCTCAATCTTGTATCTTCATAGTCCAGGAGTCCGGCAGAAGGTATAGTCCAGCTATCCGAACACCCCCTAATCCAGGACTCCCTTAGTAGCCCCTGAACCAGGCTTCAATGATGATGAGTCCGGCGCGCAGATTGTCTTCGGCATTGCAAGGCGGGTTCTCCCCAGATTCCGTGCACCTGTTGAATAAAGTCCGGTTTTTTGTAGATGTTGCGCTCCTTGGCTTCTACGCCCAATAATGGCCGCTTCCCACGTGTCAAACGAATATGAAAAGTCTGAGTGCTTTTACATTCACACCCCTAGTCGCGTAAATGAGCTGCCCTATTTAAAGGGATGAGGATTTAGATCCAAACCACATCTTCCCCTCCTTCGCGAGTGTTCATCAGAGTGCATCCGACAAAGGCCCATTCCACCATGGCCAGTCATCACAACTCATCCCCGCCCTTCCATCCCTCAGCCCGGGTACTGGGAGAGATGCTCCGTCCCGCATAGCGAGCTGGTGAAGCTCCAGACCAAAGGATTCCTCCCTCCGGCCTACATGATCCTGGTTCGAGCCGGTCTTGCCATCTATAACGGTGGAAAGCAAGCGGAAAATGCCCCCAATCCCTCTAAAGGAGAGCGGGTGTGCCTCGTCCTTATTTAATAAGGGGTCTCGGGTTTCCAATCCATCCATTTCTCTGGGGGCTGCTGGAGTGCTACGGCCTCCAGCTACACAATCTCACGCCTGCCTCCATATTGCATATCGCGGGCTTCGTAGCCCTCTGCAAGCTGTTTTTGGGCGTCGGGGCTCATTTCGGGCTATGGAAAAGGTTATTCTGCCTTGTGCCCCATTCTAAGGAGGGGTCAATGTACCAAGTGGGCGGAGCCGAAGTGTGGCGCATCGCCGGGACCGGATACCTGTCCGGAACCCCAAAGAAGGCGTCCGAAGACTGGCCCTCGGAATGGTTCTATATAGAAGATGTCCCGCTGCCGGATCCTGTCCGGATCGGCCTCCCTGAATTCGACGATGCTCCCTTAAAGAAGCGCCTAAGCAGGCATTCGCGGAGCCCTCAGAGGGAAAGTGACAGGGACATCATTTACCTGATGGGCGGCATAAGATTGTTAGCCCATTCCGGACTAACCATGATCGGGGATATGGCCGAATGCATCATGCGGGGGGTGCAACCGCTTCAGTATAGAAGCCACCCCATGTGGGACTTCAACGGGGAGGACGACGCCACCCGCTACGGACGTAAGGGACCGGATTCAGCGGCCACTCTATTGAAGATCTTGTCCACTTTGTACAAGGGAGAAGAGGAGGAATTTCTCCATGTCAACCCACAGGGTGGATTCTCTATGCACAATCCCCCAAGCTGGGTAAGTGGTCCCATTTACTTGCTCATTCGTTTAATATTCCCATTGTTAAATATTTAGTCTGATGACTTCAATGCAGGAACTACGCCGGGCTGTTAAGGAAATAAGCAGCCCTCCTCCACAACCCGAGGACCCAGGACGGTCCCTCGATCCGGCCTCTCAAGAGGATCCGGACATATTTGTGGAGCTAATTGATGGAGTATTCCATCAATTGAGCATGGACAACGCCTTGGTGGCCATTACGGCTGATTACCCAGGGCTAATTCCGGCCTCCCAGGTAACTGAGATCAAAGTCCCAGTACCCCGAATAGGTGTCCGCCCTCTCGTGTTTTCAGTTTCCTGATTACAACCAAACTTTGCAGGGGAGGTTTTTGAGGCGGAAGGCCGAACCTGCGGCGACAAGCCAACGAGGGGCCGCAGGGCCCCGTGGGCAGAAAAGAAGTGCAGTCCAGACCGAGGCACCAGCGCAAAGGTATGGCGCGCCCCCCTATCCAAGGTGTTTATACCTTCAGGGCACACTTGACACTCGTGCTTTCTTTAGGACAAAGATACCTCGCCGAACTATATCCGGAGAGGCTGCCAATCATGCCTCCACCAGCCAGGCTCCAAAGCCTGGTCCGGAGGCAGAGGCGAACGCAAGGCACGTGCCAGACGCTCCTCCGATGGAGGATGCGGACGGGTTGTCTGCCACCAACTCTGAGGTGGAGAGTGCCATGAACCATAGGCGCCACCGAACAATTCTTCGCGATGCTTGTTTCTCCCAAGGGGCGTTAGATGCCTTCAATTCGGGAGATGTGTACCTCCGTGCCGCTCAAAATGGTCTAGCCAGAGCCATGGAGCAATATGTAAAAGACATATGGGTAAGAAAATTTTGGTAATTATATATAGACCAGTAGCCCCCGAGACTTGAAACAGTTAGAATAACTGATTTAAGGATCATTTGTTATGCAGGTTCTTACAGAAAAGAATTCCCTACTGTCCAAGGAGCTGGAAGAGTGCAACGCCCAACTTGAGGCCGCACTGGCCGCGGCAGGGGAGCCCAAGAGACCCCCTCTGGTAATATACACTTTGAAAGATAAGTATTTTGCGAAGCGCGGCATGGGTGCAAATCTGACAAACGAAATTGCAGATGGCGCCCGATTAAATCTGGAAAGGCAACACCTCCTACGCCAGCTAAAGGCTGGTGAGAAGGTGCTGACGAAGGTGACGCGGGAGAAGAACGATCTCCAGGATGCCAACACCAAGCTGGGCGTTCAGCTGAAAGATGTTCGTGCCCAGCTGTCAGACTCCGTGAAGGAGAATCAGCGGCTTGGGCGCGACATATTTAGTAAGTGCTTGAACGAACCTTTAAAAGAAAGTTCAGCGGGGAAGTCGATTAACAGAGTAATGTCTGTAGGTGTGCTAACAGGTCGTCCTGCAGAGGAGATGCCTAGTTCTACAGGTGACCTTCTTCCCGAGCTCTCGCAACTGCTCGATCGAGTTCGGCAGGCGATGCAAGGCGTCGCCCAGGCCCTGTGGCCATCCATCTCCATGCCCGAAGGTCTTGGAGAGCTTGCGGAGAAGCTAAAGGTAGCACGGTGGCGCTTCCGATTGTGGAAGATATCGGCCTGCCGTCAAGGCGCTAGGGAGGCTGGGCCATGGTGAAGACGTGGTAATCAAAGGCTGGCCCCAACCACATGGCCGAGGTTGGTCCTATAGGGCCCGATGGGAAGGAGATCCCTGTAAGCTTAGTGTATGGCCAAGTAGAGTTGGCCGCAAAGTATTCCCAGCAGGACTGTAAATTAGACAGCCTGTTAGATGGTATTGAAGAGGAATACAATCAGTCAAAATGACTATGTAATTGAATTGACATTTATAATGCCTTCTAGCCGGATTGTAGATCATTTGTCATGGCCGACCTTTTCGCTTCAGCCTCGGGACCTGACGGTCCGGAGTGTGTCTAAATTCCCATGCGGTTACATAAGAACCGGGGAATGCATGGAGACCAGGCGTAGGGGTCATTAGTGCGTGAACAGACAAGTGCCCGACTAGTTATGTTATATTACATGGTTAGTAGGAAACATCTTCCAGGGAGAATAGTTCCGTTAGGGGTTCCTTTCCCTGGGGGGCATGCCCTAAAGTGCATGTCCATGCTGTGAAAAGAAATGCAGGAAAAACATCTGGGGGCATATAGATAAAGAAAAATATCATCTTTAGTTCACCGACCGAATATTCCCTTAAGAACACTAGCTTTCGGCTTCACCCAGTCTAAGGTACACGTCCGGCTGACCCGGCAGTAACAATCGCAGAGGTGCTCCCTTTACCACCTAGCCGAACAATCGGGAACGTAGGGGTAAGCACAGGAGCCAGGCAACCCAGCTTGGCCAAAACGTAAGTCATATCGATGCATATAATGGTGAATAAAAGGTACATGCGGAAGTTTTGACACATGTGTTGGGCATGAAGCCCATATAAATAAGCTTCTGTTTAAAGAAGCCCCCAGGTTTACTGAGCGCGGATAGCGCGTCACTTTATGAGCCTTTAAAGGTTATAAGAGAGAGAAAGAGAGAGAAGGAGAGAAATGTAAGACAGAAAGTATATATAAAAAATGGACAGAGTAAGGAGACGAACACAAGATCTGGCGCTAGGCATAGAATCTTCGGAGACGGGCTGCGTTCCATGGGTTCGGCTCGAGTCGGCTATCCGATGCGTTTCGCAGGCGGTACGCTCCACCAGTCAGGACTTGGTCAGTTATGAAGGGACCTTCCCACTTGGGCTTGAGTTTGTCCTTTTTCTTGTTCGGCTGGCGTAGAACTAATTCGCCAACATTGTAATTTTTGTCCTGTTCTTCTCTGCTTTGGTATCTTCAAGCCTGTTGTTGATAGAATGCGGAACGGGCTTTTGCCACATCACGCTCCTCCTCTAATGCGTCCAAACTGTCCTGCCGATCGAGCTCGGCTTCTCTTTCCTCGTACATGCGCACTCGAGGTGAGTCATGAATTATGTCGCAAGGCAAAACTGCCTCTGCGCCGTACACCATAAAGAATGGTGTGTATCCGGTGGTGCGAGCCGGCATGGTCCACAGCTGCCAGAGTATGGAGTCGAGCTCCTCTACCCAGTGCGTGTTAGATTCCTTGAGGGACTGCACTAATCTGGGTTTAATGCCGCTCATGATAAGACCATTTGCGCGTTCGACCTGGCCGTTAGTTTGTGGGTGATAGACGGAAGCATAATCGTGCTTTATGCCCATGTTTTTGCACCAGAGTTTTACCTCGTCGGCCGTAAAGTTCATGCCATTATCAGTGATGATGCTGTGGGGGACGCCGTAACGGTGTACAACCCCGGATATAAAGTCTATCACAGGTCCGGATTCGGCCGTCTTAACAGGCTTGGCTTCTATCCATTTGGTGAACATCCACCATGACCAGTAAGTATTTGTGCTTGTGGGTTCCGCCTTTAAGGGGTCCAACCATATCAAGCCCCCAGACCACAAAGGGCCAAGTGATGGGGATAGTTTGGAGGGCGGTGGGTGGCATATGGCTTTGGTTTGCAAAGAGCTCGCAACCGGTGCATCTTTGGACTAAGTCCTGGGCGTCTGCCCGGGCCGTCGGCCAATAAAAGCCCGTGCGGAAGGCCTTGCTCACAAGGGACCGAGCTGCGGCGTGATGACCGCCGAGTCCGGCATGAATTTCAGCCAGGAGGTTCCGCCCTTCCTCTTCGGAGATACACCTTTGAAGGACTCCGGTAGTGCTTTTCTTATAAAGCTCTCCCTCGTGGACTTTGTAGGCTTTGGATCGCCGCACTATGCAGCGTGCCTCATTTTGGTCCTTGGGGAGTTCCTACCTAATAAGGTAGGCGAGGAATGGTTCTGTCCACGGGGCGATGACGGCCATTATTGCGTGGGCTGAAGGTGTTGTCTCATTGGCGGAGCCGCCGATTGTGTCAGAATGTTCGGTGTCGGGCAGTGCGGTTGGGTCCGGGCTGTTGTTATACGGCTCCCCTTCCCATATTATGGATGGCTTGAACAGCCTTTCCAAGAAGATGTTGGGGGGGACTGCATCACATTTTGCGCCGATGCGTGCCAGGACGTCTGCCGCCTGATTATTTTCCCGGGCTATGTGGTGAAATTCAAGCCCTTCAAACCGAACTGACATTTTTAGGCCGCCATCTTTGGATCCTTGGTGTCGAAGTCTCCATTTATTTGGGATATTCCGAGGTTCGAGTCCCCGCGCACCTCTAGGTATTGAATGCCCATGGATACAGCCATCTAGAGACCATGTAAAAGCGCCTCATATTCGGATGCATTGTTGGAATCTGTGTACATAATCTGGAGTACGTATTGAACTGTGTCTCCTGTGGGGGACGTCAAAACGACGCCAGCCCCCAGTCCGGCCAACATCTTGGAGCCATCGAAATGCATGATCCAATTTGAATATGTGCCGTACTCTTTAGGGAGTTCGGCCTCCGTCCATTCTGCGACGAAGTCGGCCAAGACTTGCGACTTGATGGCTCGCCGTGGCTTATAAGTTATGTCGAATGGGAGGAGCTCAATGGCCCATTTTGCAATCCGGCCCGTTGTGTCACGGTTGTTTATAATATCGTTAAGTGGTACTTCTGAGGCTACTGTTATTGAACACTCTTGAAAGTAGTGTCGTAGCTTCCGGGATGTCATGAATACCGCGTACGTGATCTTTTCATAATGCGGGTACCGTGATTTGCAGGGAGTGAGGACAGTGGACACATAATAGACCGGCTTTTGAAGGGGGAATTTGTGTCCGTCCGTTTCTCATTCTACGACGAGTACTGCACTTACAACCTGATGTGTAGCTGCAATGTACAATAGCATTGGTTCACCAAGGTTTGACGCGGCGAGGACTGGGTTTGTTGCCAACATGACTTTTATTTCGTCGAGTCCGGCCGTGGCTGCATCCGTCCATTCGAAGTGTTCGGTGCACCGCAGGAGAAGGTAAAGGGGTAGGGCCTTTTCTCCCAAGCGGGAGATAAAGCGGCTTAGAGCCGCCACGCATCCGGTTAACTTTTGTATTTGTTTGAGGTCCCTTGGGATATCCAGTTGCGACAGAGCTCAGATCTTGGCTGGGTTTGCTTCAATTCCTCTACCGGATACAATGAAGCCCAAGAGCTCTCCGGCTGGAACGCCGAAAATGCATTTTTTCGGGTTGAGCTTGATGTCATATGTTCGGAGGTTATCGAATATGAGCCTCAAGTCGTCTACTAGAGATTCGACATGTCTTCTTTTGACGACCACATCATCTACATATGCCTCCCCTATTTTGCCGATCTGGTTTGCTAGACATGTCTGAATCATGCGCTGATATGTTGCGCCGGCGTTTTTAAGCCCGAAGGGCATTGCGTTGAAGCAGAAAGGGTCGTATGGTGTGATGAATGCCGTTGCGGCCTGGTCTGATTCTGCCTTCTTGATTTGATGGTAGCCGGAATATGCGTTGAGAAAACACAATGAATCGTGTCCTATGGTAGCGTCGATGATTTGATCGATGCGGGGGAGGGGGAAGGGATCCTTTGGGCAAGCCTTGTTAAGGTCTTTAAAACCAACGCACATGCGCCAGGATTTGTCCTTCTTTGGTACCTTCACCAGGTTTGCTAGCCAGTCCGGATGTTTTATATCTCTGATGAATCCGGCCTCCAATAGCTTTGCTAGCTCCTCTCCCATGGCATGTGTCTTAGGTTCAGAAAAACGCCGAAGAGCCTGTTTGACAGGTTTGAATCCTGTTCGGATATTTAAGTTGTGCTCGGCCAGCCTGTGTGGGATTCCTGGCATGTCTGAAGGGTGCCAGGTCAAAATGTCCTAGTTCTCTCGTAGGAACTCTCACAGTGCGGCGTCTACGTCAGGGTTTAATTGTGGCCCGATGGAAGCTGTTTTATTCGGATCCGTTGGATGGACTTGGAATTTGACTATTTCGTCTGCTGGTTTAAAGGAGGTGGACTTGGATCTTTTGTCGAGTACCACGTCGTCCCTATTCACCGTAGAGTGCAGCGCAGTCAATTCCTCAGCCGCTAGGGCTTTGGATAATGCCTCGAGGGCCAGTGCGGCTGTTTTGTTTTCGGCACGGGGTGTTATGTCCGGATCACTAGCAAGAGTGATGATCCCGTTGGGTCCGGACATCTTGAGCTTCATGTACCCGTAATGGGGTATTGCTTGGAAGATTGTAAACGCTTCCCGCCCTAGCAGAGCGTGATAACCGCTGCTGAACGGGGCCACATGGAACGTGACCTCTTCCGACCTGTAATTATCCGGCGTGCCAAACAGCACATCTAGTGTGATTTTTCCTGTACAGCGTGCTTCCTGACTGGGGATTATTCCTCTAAAGGTTGTGTTGCTTCGCACGATGCGATTCCAGTCTATTTCCATTTTTTGAAGAGTTTCCTCATAAATGAGGTTCAATCCGCTGCCGCCGACCATGAGTAGCTTGGTAAGACGAAAGCCGTCCACTATTGGACTGAGGACCAATGCGGCTGGTGCTCAGGCTGTTTGGAATTTAGGTTCGTCACTGGCGTTAAAGGTAATACCCGTGTCACTCCATGGGTTTATTGTTGCTACTTGGTAGACTTCGGCAAGGCTGCGGAGTGTCCTTTTTCACGTATTATTTGATGCAAAGGTCTCGAAGACTGTTAATACCGTATTGGTGTCTCTAGGGTGGCTTTCTGTGGCCTCCGGAATTAGGAGATTTTTGCCAATTTTGGCCACCTGTCGGAGTATCCAACATGCTCTAAGGCTGTGAGTTGGTGCGGCGTCCTCTGTACTGTGAATTTTACAGGGTCCATTAAGCCATCCTTCCAATATGGTTCCATGCCCTATAGAGGGTTTTTCCTTTTTGGCGTTTGACCCGGGTGTCTGGCGATGATACACCCTTTTATTTCGGACTGGGTTTGCATTCAGGGCCGGATTGTCCCAAAATTTTATTTCGGTTTTCCGGGCGCTTTCCATCGCACACTACTTTCGTACTATGGACGCCAAGTCAGCGAAGCGTGTAATACCATGGTGACTTATGTCGTTGAGGATTCCCTTGTCCGTGCAATTATTGCAGAAGAATGAAATCATGTCTTCTTCGCGACAGTCCTTTATCATGTTCATAACCAGGAGGAATCTGGCCCAGTAATGATGTAATGTTTCTTCGGGCTCTTGCCTAATTTGGGATAGATCGCTAATGTTCGGGTGGCTGGGTGGAATTAAATCCGAAGCCTCACCCCATCTGAGGCTCAGAGGCCAAGGAAAGTCCGAACTCGAAAATTTGGATTCCTGGATGTCGTCCGATGAATCCAGTCCGTCGCCTGACTCTAGGTTCAGGTCTTGAGTGATATCCTCCCCTCCGTGGGTATCCGGCTTGGAGGGATCAAGAATCCGGACGTAATGAGTCCTTAAGATAGATGAGGGGTTGCCGCACTGTCCCTCTACCACGGCAACGTGATGGGTGACTTGGGGAGAGTTAATCTCTCTCAGATCGGGTTTAGGCCCAATCTGGTCGTAATCCGTAGTGACTCCCAGGGCGGCGAAGCGATCCAAGAGCTCGTTTATGGAGGAGAGCTCCATTGGATCTAACTGCTCGGCGAGTTCTAAGCTGACATGAAGATTGTTTTCGATGGCTCGAGAGGTCATCGTCGGCGTAGAAGCCGAACAGGCAGTCATAAGAAAATCACCTAGCCGAAGGGTTTGGCCGACAGCCCAAGCTCCCTTAGCAACGGTGTCGTCTTTAAATACGGGGCGAGGCATCCTTCCTGATGGCGACGACACAGAGGAACTCTCAATGAAAGCACCAATGTCGGTGTCAAAACCGGCGGATCTCAGGTAGGGGGTCCCGAACTATGCGTCTAGGCCGGATGGTAACAGGAGGCAAGGGACACGAAGTTTTACCCAGGTTCGGGCCCTCTTGATCTAGGTAAAACCCTACGTCCTGCTTGATTAATATTGATGATATGGGTAGTACAAGAGTAGATCTACCACGAGATCAGAGAGGCTAAACCCTAGAAGCTAGCCTATGGTATGATTGTTGATGTGTATGTTGGCCTACGGACTAAAACCCTCCGGTTTATATAGACACCAGAGAGGGTTAGGGTTACACAAAGTCGGTTACAATGGTAGGAGATCTAAATATCCGTACCGCCAAGCTTGCCTTCGACACCAAGGAAAGTCCCTTCCGAACACGGACGAAGTCTTCAATCTTGTATCTTCATAGTCCAAGAGTCCAGCAGAAGGTATAGTCCGGCTATCTGAACACCCCCTAATCCAGGACTCCCTCACCCACCATAGCAAAAGCAGCAATACTGGCACAAGAGACAATAACGCTGCGGACAGTGCCGAAGACGAAGACAATCCCCTCCAGCCAGGCTTTGAGCGGGAGGATGGGCAAGCAAGCCCTAAGGAACAGGCGACAGACGGAGAATCAGGGGATGACAATTACATGCTCCTCTCCGAAGACGAGGTGAGCCTCGGCGACGAAGAATTCATCGTGCCTGAGGATCCCGTCGAGCAGGAGCGCTTCAAGCGCCGGCTTATAGCCACAGCAAAGAGCCTAAAGAAAAAGCAGCAGTAGCTTCAACCAGATCAAGATCTTCTAGTGGATAGATGGACCGAGGTCCTGGCAGCCGAGGAATACGAACTCGATCGCCCAACCAAAAGTTACCCAAAGCGTAGGTTGCTACCCCAACTAGAATAGGAAGCATTAAAGCCTACACTACCAGCGTATGATGCGGCTGACCGGCCACCTCGTGGCTGAGACAAAATGGCGTATCAGCCCGAAGTCCAGCCCGCACCCTGTTGCCGGTCAAACAAAAACACCAAGGCCTGGGGCTACACGCAACACCTGTGAGACGTATTGGAAAACAAAGCAGGACATACAAGATCGATCTACGGATCACGGGGGCGCGCCCCAACGCGTGATGACGACCGCACGCCGGATATACTAAAAGGAAATCTGGTCGGGCCGAATACAGCAGACAAGACTCGTATGAACTACGTCGTGATATAGCCCGGCATAGAGGCGCCGCATACCCCCTATGCTTCACCGACGAAGTAATGGATCACGAATTCCCAAAAGGGTTAAACCCGTAAACATTGGATCATATGATGGTACAACAGACCCCACGGTATGGATTGAAGATTTCCTCCTCCACATCCACATGGCCCGCGGTGACAATCTACATGCCATCAAGTACCTCCCACTAAAACTCAAAGGACTGGCTCGGCATTGGCTGAATAGCCTGTCGGCAAACTCCATTGGCAGTTGGGAGAACTTGGAAGACGCATTCCTTGACAACTTCCAGGGCACTTATGTGTGACCACCGGATGCCGATGACTTGAGTCACATAACCCAACAGCCCGGGGAGTCAGCCAGGAAATTCTAGACTCGGTTCCTAACTAAAAAGAACCAAATTGTTGACTGTCTGGATGCCGAGGCCTTAGTGGCATTTAAGCATAACATCCGTGACAAGTGGCTCGCCCAACACCTCGGCCAAGAGAAGTCGAAGTCCATGGCAGCCCTCACGGCAGTCATGACCCGCTTTTGTGCAGGCGAGGACAGCTGGCTGGCTTGCAGCAACAACACATCAAGAAATCCTGGCAATTCAGATGCCAGAGATAGCAACGGCAAGCCACGTCGCACCAGACACAAGCGATGCAACAATGGTGACAACACCGAGGACACGACAGTCAATGCCGGATTCAGTGGCTCTAAATTCAGTCAGCGGAAAAAGCCGTTCAAAAGAAGCAATCTAAGCCCATCCAGTTTGGACCGCATACTCGATCGCTCGTGTCAAATTCATGACACCCCCGATAAGCCAGCCAACCACACCAACAGAGAATGCTGGGTGTTCAAACAGGCCGTCAAGTTGAATGCCGAAAACAAGGAAAAGGGGATGCATAGCAACGACGAGGAGGAGCCCCGGCCGCCAAACACAGGAGGACAGAAGAAATTTCCTCCACAAGTGAAAACAGTGAACATGATATACACAACCCATATTCCCAAGCGGGAACAGAAGCGTGCACTAAGGGACGTCTATGTGATAGAGCCAGTCGCCCCAAAGTTCAACCCATGGTCTTCTTGTCCGATCACTTTCGATCGCAGTGACCATCCTACCTGTATACGTCATGGCGGTTCTGCCGCATTGGTCCTTGACCCCATCATCGATGGATTTCACCTCACCCGAGTCCTTATGGACGGTGGCAGCAGCCTGAACCTGCTCTATCAGGATACAGTGCGCAAAATGGGTATCGACCCCTCAAGGATCAAACCCATAAAAACCACCTTTAAAGGTGTCATACCAGGTGTAGAGGCCTGTTGCACGGGCTCAATCACACGGGAAGTGGTCTTCGGATCCCCAGACAACTTCCGAAGCGAGGAGTTGATCTTCGATATCGTCCCCTTCCGCAGTGGCTATCACGCACTGCTCGGATGAACCGCATTCACCAGATTCAATGCGGTACCGCATTATGCATTCCTCAAGCTCAAAATGCCAGGACCTCACGGGGTTATAACAGTTAATGGAAACACAGAACGCTCGCTCCGTACGGAGGAGCACACTGCGGCCCTCGCAGCAGAAGTACAAAGTAGCCTTCTGAGGCAAACCGCAATTCGGCGATAAAGCCCCCGGACACCTTCAAGCGAGTCCGGAGTACCCTGCAACAGGATCGCCCGGCACGTTCTGAGCTCGCCTAGCAATTTGGCCTCCATCCTAGTCCCAGTCAAGCGGTGAAATTTGCGCCGCGCGTCCAATATTACGCACTCAAGATACCATGGGCATAGGCGGAGGCACGACTATGGCACGACCCACAATGCGGCTCAACCGCCTCAGGACCTGTATATCTTTACCATTTTCTTCCTTTCAGGACCCTATTCTCTGAAGGCCCTCTCCGATACCCTGATTATCAGACCCATCACGGGAAGGAAACACCAAGGAAGCAAGAAGCTTTGACGTACAAGGGAATCCCCAGGTGGTCTCTCATAACAATCGCTATACCTGTTTTACATACCCACACGCAGCCTGCCCTTGGATAGGACATGTCAAATAGTCCTATTTTTTCTTATTGCACTACTTGTATACATACGCTTTGACGTATCATTTAAATAACAATGCACAGGGTTAGCTTATTATTGCATTTCTTCATCTTTTTTCACTGTCTGCTTATTTATGACACATTGCACCTGTACAATCCGGTACTCCCGTGCGCTAGGGGCTTCAGTGTACCCCATAACACGGCAAGAAAAGTCCGAACACTCTCGACAGTGTGGCACCCCGAACTTATAGCATTATATGCATCAGCTCCAAATCATGTCTTGGGTCAATAGTTGGGTTTGCCCAGCTCCCATGTTTTGGTACCTTACGTTCCGCTATATCGGCTAAGGTAGCACTGGGAGAAGTGCTGCGATTGTGTCCCGGTTCTTCCGGACGAGCACCTCAGTAGAGAAAGCCGAAAACTGACTGTCATGATGCGGCGAGAGCTGGTCGCTGTTTGAGAGGTCTCAAATCCTTAAAGATTTTTTCCGCTTCGGGCGAGGAATCGGCCTTATCCGATTTAGGCGTATATAGAACCCCAAGTTCGTCCTTCCGAATACTAGGGGCTTCGCCAAAATTTAAAATTGTAGACTTCTATGGCTAAGTGAGAGTGATAAAGCTGTATAGTTTGATTGCCTTGTTCGTTGCGCTAAACACCTCCTTAAAGGACCAATTTTTTGGATAAAGAGTGTTTGAGATTTATCCCGAACACCTTAGTACTAGTTACATGGGGGTAGAAGCCAACGACTGGCCAACTCTCAGATTTTATAAACGGCTGCACAGAAGGTAATATTTTAAATCAATAAGCGTTATATAGCGCACATGAACTCGTTTTCATATTACAGGATCACATGAGTACATTCATTCAAATACTACATCTTTAGCACATTCCTCCGCCACAAGGCGGGCACCCTTCAGGACACTGTCATAATACCTTTCGGGGTGGCAGTGCACCTTGCCCTCCAGTGGCCCCTCCTTCACCAGCTTTTCGGCGTCCATCTTCGCCCAGTGCACTTTCGCACAGGCAAAGGCCCTGCGCGCACCTTCAATGCAGACGGACCGCTTTATGACTTCAAATTGTGGGCAGGCATTCACAAGCCGCTTTACTAGGCCGAAGTAGCTGCTAGGCAGGGGCTCGCCAGGCCACATCCAGACTATGAGACCCTTCATGGCCAGATCGGTCGCCTTGTGAAGCTCAACCAGTTGCTTCAGCTGGTCACTCAAGGGCATTGGATGTTCGGTCCCAGTATATTGAGACCAGAACAATTTTTCCGTCGAGCTCCCTTCCTCGACCCGGTAGAACTCCGCGGCATCCGATACACTACTGGGTAGATCTGCGAACGCTCCTGGAGAGCTCCGAATTCGGGTAAGTAAATGGAAAGTTTCCTTCACATGCTTGCTTTGCATAATGAATGCCTTACCCGCCGCTATCTTCTTGACCGCCAGAATCTCCTAGAGGGCCTTTTGAGCTTCGGCCTTGGCATTTTGTGCGTTCTCGAGGGCCTTCGCAAGCTCGGACCCCTGCGTCCTAGAGTCACGCTCCAAGGACTCGTATTTTTTGACGAAATCCTGGAGCTCTTGCTGAACTTTGCCATCCCGGGCCTCTTGCTTCTTGCGCTCGATGCACTCATGGGCCGCTCTGTCTTCAGCCTCGGACAGCGCCTTCTTCAGGGCCACCACTTCGGTCGTGGCCCCTAGCAAAATTCATGTCGTGGCCCCTAGCAAAATTCATGATGATCCTATGATCTAATAACCACTTTTTTCTTTATCAATATATAGACATAAAAAGTGTCACTTCCCTAGCTTCTGGTACTGCCTAGTGTTTGCATCTTGCTTGCATCATGTTTAACTTTCATGAAATTTTGAAATGGGGATGTTCAAACCCTAGCATCAAATGGAATTCAAATAGGTTCAACCTAAAAATATTTTCAATGAACTCAAAATGCCCTTTAAAATGTTCATCATTTCTGGATTAAGGTGGAAGTATCTACCAAAAATGGTCTACATTTTTGTAGGACATAATTGGGCTTTGAATTAAATCAATAAGTATTTCAGTTGGGGCTATAAAATTCTATAAATATTTATACAGCTCCAATATTTCTGAAAATTATAGAGGATCTCTGGAATAAGTCCATCTTGCACCCACTACTTTTCTCAGAATTTACCAAATTGATTTAGTGGTTAAACTAAATCAAAACAAAGGTACAAAAATAGAAAACAGAAATAAAAAGAGAGAGAAAGGACCCGGACCCACTTACCTGACTGGGTCGGCCCACTTGGCCCGTGCCAGTCACCCCCTACCTCTGCCACTAGGCAGAGGCGTGTCAACACGCGCGCGCCCGAGGCCTCCACCTCCTGCTTGCGCCTCCTGCTTCATCCCCGCCCTCGTTCGAGCGCCTAGAGAGCCCAGAGCACCCTGGTTCCTTCTCCCTCGCTCTCTGTTCTCTCCCTTGCCATCTAGCCCCCTCCCCGAGCTCACCCGAGAGCGCTCCTCCATCGCCGTGCTTCACCCGCGTCGCCATCGCCCCCTTTTCGCTGTGCCGCCGTGCCCGGCATCTCCGTCGTCGAGCACCACGCCTCCACGCCAAAGGAAACAAGCCGGAGAGCTCCACTTCACTACCATCTAGTCATCTTCAACCTCGGCACCCGCCAGACACTGCTCGTCTATTCGCGCGCGAGAGGTCGTCCCCAAGCCCGCTGAACCGCTCTCCGACCTCCCTGTGAGCTCCCGCGTCGAACCCCTCTTCTCCCTCTCTCGTTCCTGCTCGCTAGCCTCGCTCCCAACCATGGACGTGAGCTCATCGCCAGCATCCATGTCGCCGCCGTCGTTGCAGAGGACAAACCTCGCGTCCGAGCACGCGTACATGCTCCCCGCATTGCTACGAACCTAAAACGCACCCCAGCTAGCTCCCTTTCGTGCTGCAGTGCCGCGCCCGTGCAAGCCCGACCTGCTGCCGCCACAAACCTCGTCGTCGGCGCCGATGCCGGCGACCCCCACGACCAAATCTACTTCTGCTCAATGCAGGCAAGCAAGGGCTATGCCCTGATGCCCTCAGCGCGCCAAGCCGATGCCTCTAGCGCAAGTCTGGCATGCCCCCGCCGTGTCCTGTAGTCGCCGCCAGCTGGTCTCCGACGTGCTGACGTGGCGCTGTCATTAGCCACCAATGACTCATCTAATTAACCCCCTCTCTCACTGACATATGGGCCCATGCCCTAATTAACTCGGGATTTATTTCCTGCTTAGTTCAGATTAACCTAGCCAGCCCCACATGTCAGTTTGACCCTGCCATGTCAGTGTTGACCTGGCCCCACTGGTCAGCCTCTAATCCTGCCCTGTCACACTGACATCATGGACCCACAGGTCAGGTTTGACCTGGAACGGTCTGTTGACTAGGTGAAGTCAGTATGACTTAATGCTGACACAGTAAATAGTTTCTGTATTTAAAATAATTCAAAAATTCCAGAGAATGCCCAAAACTTATAAAATTCATAGAAATTCAACCATAACTCCAAATGAAACAAAGTATATATGAAAAATGATCAGAAAAATCCAATCTATCCATCTGCATTGATTTCATGCATGTTAAAGCAACTTAAACCTATTGTTTATATCAAAACATGATAATGCACTTTATAAAGTCATAGTTTGAGTTTGAACTTGAACCTTGGGTTCAAAATAACTCAAACCCATCTGGTTGTAGTTGCATTAGGCCAACACACTAATATTTCCATGTCATGATCATGCATCATATTGTGCATTGCATTGATTGTGTTTCCTTCTGTGTTGCCGGTATTTGTCCCCTCTCGATAGACGTGCTTTCGACGATGAGTTCGATGACACCGATGAAGAGCTATAATATCTTCAGAAGTGCCAGGCAAGCAAAATCCCCTTGTTCATTCCGATACAATCCCACTCTCTCGCTCTTGCTCTCTTTTTCTGCATTAGGACAACAATGACTCAACAGTTACATGTTGCGGTAGTTGAACCCCTTTCCTATGCATCACCTATCATTGCCACAGTAAATAGATGAAACCCACTAGCATGAGTAGGAGTTGTTTGAGCCCTGATATGCCTACTCATTTAGGCTTGTTTGTCATGCCTGCTATTGCTTAGAGTTGAGTCAGGTTTGATTCATCGGGGATGAATTCGAATGGTGATGAACATGTCCTACTGTGTGTGAGCTAAGTGTGTGAACACTATTTGGTAAAGGTAGCGGTGAGAGGCCATGTAGGAGTACATGGTGGGTTGTCTCATTGAAGCCGTCCTCAGGAACTAAATTCTGTGTTTGTGATCCATGAACAGCTACTACCACTCATTGGGATCTTTAATTGACCTTCTCGGCTTATTAACAGCCTTGATCTCTTTCTAGGAGTTGCAACTAGTTTTTGGTGTTTGTAGGATATGTGTTGGAGGCCGTGCGTAGCGCTGACCCTAGGGGTGGGCTATGATGTGGTAGATACATCGTGGCACGGTGTACCGGGTGCCCGTTTGGTGTCTCGGGAACCCTGCACACATCGTTTGGGGCTGTGAGTGAAACCCCGGCCGGATCTCCTCGCGGATGGAACCCGAATAGGCGATAAACCTGGATTAGAGACTTGTGTGGTTAGTCAGGTCGTGGCCGACTCCCTCGCCAGACTTCCGCTTGAAGGTTGCCGAGATACATGATGTGTGCGTGGTGGTAAGTGGCGAGAGCGTGTGTGAAGAAGTACACCCCTGCAGGGTTATAAATGATCTATTCAAATAGCCGTGTCCGCGGTAAAGGACTTCTGTGTTGCCTATACAGTTCATAGACAAGTGAAAGTGGATACTATAAAATGCGCAAGATAAGCGTGAGTGCTATGGATGGCGTTCTCGTAGGGAGACGGGAGCAGTTCCATAGTGGTGTATTGATATGGTGAATATGTGTACTCATGTGCGCCACCTCAAAAGAGTTACTTGTAGTCGTAGTTCAGGATAGCCACTGAGTTAAAGCTGGCTTGCTGCAGTCAAACTCCACCACCCCTTTGTTGATAATGATGCATATGTAGATAGTTCTGATGTAAGTCTTGATGGGTACATTTGTTCTCACGTTTGCTTAATTTATGTTTTTGCATAGAGACTTCAGTCTCGCTAGTGGTTCCATGTGGACTTCAATGTTTAGCTTGTTACCTCAGCTACGATCTTATGCCCTCGGCAGGGTCTTGTAGTTAGTGAGGCTTCTCAACCTTTTTCTTTTGTAGTTGTCTGTACTCAGACATGTTAAGCTTCCGCATGTGCTATTGCTTGTATGACTTGAATGCTGGGTCATGAGACCCATGTTTGTAATATCTGACTCTTCGAAGTCTTATGAATAAATACTTTGAGTCGTAGAGTCTTGTTGTGATGCCATGTTGTATTTACACATATCGAGCATATTGTGTGTATGATTGAAATGCTTGGTATGTCTGGGATCCGACAACCTAGTTGTCTATCCTTGGTAGCGTCTCTTATGGGGAAATGCAGTCTAGTGCTTTCACTGAGCCATGGTAGTCTGCTACAGCCCGGTTTACCGGAGTCCTTCTAGCCCAGTTACTACTGCTCCAGAACACTTAGACTGGCCGGCATGTGGTCCACTTCGTTCCTGTGTCTGTCCCTTCGAGGAAATGTCACGCAGTGACTTCCGGAGTCCTGCTAGCCTGCTACAGCCCGGGTTCTCGGAGTCCTGTTAGCCCAGTTGCTATAGCCCGGATTCACTCGCTGATTACCAACACGTTCGATGTTGGTTCATGTATGCCTATCCCCGTAAGTTAGCGCCACTTGGGTTCACGACTAGTCATGTCGGCCCGGGTTCTCTGTCATATGGATACTAGCGACACTATCATATACGTGAGCCAAAAGGTGCAAACGGTCCCGGGCCAGGTAAGGTGGCACCCGTGGGAATTCCGTGTGTGAGGCCGCAAAGTGATATGATGTGTTACATTCTAGATCGATGTGACTTAGGATCGGGGTCCTAACAAAAAGCGGTAGATCCAAGGCATCCTCGAGTCGGCATCAGCATGGATGGGTTCAGTGTGTTTGGTCTGACGGCAACCTAATAGTTGTTGGCCCGTATTTGTCTTTCCACTCAATCCCCCCGGATAGATTATGCAAAGAAAGAACAATTTCCTGACGTTAATAATTCCAGGGCTGAACTATCTGGGGAAGAATATGAATGTGTACATGCAGTCGCTTAAGGACGAATTGCAAGAAGCTTGGGATAATGGCTTCAAGACATATGACATATTTAACAAATAGAATTTCATAATGCGTGTCTGGTACATGTACTCGACGCATGACTTGTCGGCGTATGCACTATTCATTGGCTGGTGTGTGCATGGAAGGTTCCCGTGCCCCCCAGATGCAAGGCAGCTCTTGAGTTTCATTGGCTGCAGGCGGGTCACAAGTTTTCTTGCCTCGACTTGCATTGACAGTTCCTGGACCCTCACCATAAGTTCAGGAAAGACAAGAAGAACTTCATGAAAGGTAGAGTTGTCAAAAACTCTGCACCACCTTCGTTGATAAGCCAAGAGACCCTGGATCAAGTAAACACTCTCGAGCCAGATCTAGAGCATCCACGGTATTTCAAGGGGTATAATTTGAAACACGCCTGGACTCACAAGACATGCTTGTGGGATCTGCCTTACTTCAAAGAACTCCTTTGCCCACACAACATCGACGTAATGCACACTGGAAAGAATATCGCCAAGGCACATTTTGGTACATTGTTAGGCATAGAGGGGAAGTCAAAGGATAATACTAAGGCTAGAATCGATCAAGAGGCGATATGTCATAGACCATTACAAAACATGCAAGAACCAAAAGGAAAGTAGAATTGGACGAAGCCAAAGGCGTGGTTCAATCTTGGAAGGCCATCAATGAGGGAAATTATCTTATGGGTGAAAATGAAGTTGATGTTCCCTGATGGGTATGCAATGAATCTAAAGAGGGGAGCTAGTCTTGAGAAATTGAAAATATTTGGTCTCAAGAGTGATGATTGGCACATATGGATTGAGCGGGTAATGCCGGTGATGTTGTGTGGCTTCATCCCTGAGGATGAATGGCTAGTACTGGCAGAACTGAGCTATTTCTTCCCGCCTTCTGTGCTATAAGAAATGGAAGAGTTGGCACCAGAACTGAGCTATTATCGCCTGCCGTGCTAGAAGAAATGGAAGAGTTGGCGCCGGAGTTGATCCACAAGTTAGAGAAGATCTTCCCGTCGGGCTTCTTTAATCCAATGCAACACTTGATTTTGCATCTCCCGACCGAGGCAAGATTGGGGGGCATGCAAAATCATTGGTGCTATGCAACTGAGAGGATGCAGAAGACGCTCCAAGAAAAATGTAAAAATAAATGTAGAATTGAAGCATCGATGACCGAGGCATTCATTACTGAGGAGGCGGCAAACTTCGCGACAGCACACTACGAAGCCAAAAATTGTCATTTGCATAATTTGAAGCCTCGGTACGATGCTGGCGACCATAAAAAAGGTGGGTGCAACCTCGGCCTATTCAAAGGGAATCTTGCACCAGCCGGTGCATCGAAACCAATATCGTTGGATGTTGAAGAATGGCAGACCATTTTGTTGTATATCTTCACCAACCTAACAGAAGTGCGGTTGTACATCGATTAAGTTCTCGCTGTACATTGTTTTGCAAGTTCTAATTCCTTTGAACTGCTCTTATTCCTGGATATTTTTTGATACATTTGATACATCACCAAATTCTTGGATGGAGCGGTGATCCAAAAGGAATCCATCGAAGAGTATGAGCTTCTGCAAAGCAAGGAGGCTGCTTTCCCAGTTTCATCTCTTGGTTCAAACAAACGGTAATTTCCATTAGACCATTCACATTTCTTCGTCTAATTTTTGGCTAATTGAGACAACTTGCTAATGGTTTTGACTTTAAGGTCCGTTCATTTGACAAATACGACATCAACGGGTATCGCTTTCGTACCTACGGCAAATAGCTATCTATGGCCGAACAAAAGTCTACAAATTGTTGTGTCTCTGCTATCGACAATGGAGGTATCGAGTATTGTCGGTGCAATAGACCCTGGGTCTGTTGACCAAACTGTGCACACGCACGGGGATGAGATTGAAGCACCAACTCTGGTCAGAATACAAGGGACAAAGATCTCCAAAGGACCAACATGCAGATCAAAGGGACCAAGATCAAGCTGGAGAAGCAAGATACCATCATAAAAAGGGCCTCCCTTGCTGGGCAGGCGAGCTCGGCAAGGGGCGAGAGCACCCCCAAAAGAAGACGTCCAAGATGTCCCAGCAGGGCCTGCTGAGACACACAGAGGCAAAATGACCTCACCAACTACTCCGCCACGACCCACGTTGTCAATTAATGCGGTGTCAAGCCACAAAGTAGCTATGTGGCAGCCATTCACCACATGGCAGCCACTCCCTATAGGAAAAACCTGCAGATGGCACCCGTCCTACGACGTGTCAAGCGAGCAGGCGTGGAGCTAGCGAGATAGCCCGACAAGCATTGTCGAGCAACCAATGATGTGACATTGAGAGGTGCATTTAATGCGCCCTGTCAGCCCGTAGAGTTGGGTATGATAGCACTGTCTGCTATCTTATCAGTGCATAATGACTACTTTTCCATTGTGGTAACCACTTGATCTATAAAAGGAGACCCATGGTAACTATAGAAAGGGTTAGAAGGTTGGATAACTCACACCCCCATACGCCTGTAGCCACCATCGCCCTGAGGCAACCCTTGCCGGGCAATTGTACTACGCTCCACCACCACCTTTCCACCATCAATCCACCAAAGTAGGAGTAGGGTTTTACGCCTCGTGGCGGCCCGAACCTAGGTACAAATGCTTGTGTGATCTCTGCCATGTTGTCGCGCGCTCGTCTGCTCTTTGTGCAATGCGACGCCCCCCTGCCGAACCAGCAAGGGGCCTTCTGGTCCCATAGGTGGCCGTGTTTTCCCGCCACAAGTATTATGGGAGAGTTGAAGCAATTTATGAACTTCTATTCTATGGTCAAAATGCACCGAACGTCGTAGTCTTAGAATGTTACTAGTTGCAGCCGAAGGAGACTAGAAGGACTCATGAACATATAGGGCTAGTGGAAATCAAACAAAGAACACATTTAGATGTTCCCGGTGTCTATATTACGGCTCAATAGGTGGCCCAAGTTTTCTATCTACCGTGGGCCTGCCAAACTAATCCAAATCTGAATGGTTGGGATGTCGTTTATGAAGTGCCGCCATGTGTTAGACCACCTCCCCCAATGAAGAGGATTATGAACCTCACATTAACCCAAACACATATGAAGGTGAATTCTTCGAAGAAACACGTCTTTCCAAAAAAACACTTCAAGAAACGCTCTACTTCACACTAGAACATTGAAGTAGACAGCGACAGTGAACCCGACTTCAACCCTGAGCCGGAACAAGAAGAGCCTGAACAAGAAGAGGTTACTGCTGCGGATGACTTGTCAATGCTTGACCGATTACGTAAAGATGGCCTTCCACATGTTGACGTCGTTGAACCCGATGAGCACTTCATTCATGATAGTGATGATGATGATGCATTTATTGACCCAGGAGCATTTAGTGAACCCGACGATTAAGATTATTATTAGGTATTCAATTTTTTATGTTGTGCTTGATTTATATAGTTACTTGTATGATTGTATGATTTATATAGTTACTTGTATAATTTTCTTACTTTGTATGATTGTTTGTTATACATAGTGACATGGTCTTGATATCTTTCCTCGTCGGCGCTCTCCCGGTCTATGATTCAGATGTGGTATATTCTCTTACATAACTATTTGTTGCATTTCGCATTTATGACAATTATGGCTATCAAGTTGACATAGAGATATTTTATCTTGGAGTATGTTGCCGATGGAAGAAGAGAAGATGAAATTGGAGTTGTATGTTGCCGATGTCGTCGATGATCACAAGATGATGATGAGTGCAATGCGCTTGAAGATGGATGCAATGCACTTGAAGATTAAGAAGATTAGAAAATATGCCATTGATAATGAGGCTTGGTATCATTATGCCCTTGGATCAATTGTTACCTTAGTTGCGATCTTCATCACATTTGTTGTGATGAGGGTAAGTTTTCTCTAGTGTTTTGCTTAACAAATGTGTACTTAGCTTCGTACATGCTTGTTAGCCCTATTATGCCACATACTTTCCTTATTTTCCCCCAAAAAAGACGTACTTAGATAATTATCCTCCTAAATGACATAATTAGCTTATTTAGTTCATTTATGACATAAGTAGCTTATTCATTTCAAAAATGGCATAATAACCTTGGTGCTCTCGTGGATGTCATATACTTAGCTTATTTTCCTCCTAAATGGCATAATTACCTAAGTTAGATAAAAATGAGCTATACTTACGTAAGTTGGCTAAAACATGGCATCATCACCTAGGTTAGCACAAAAATGACCAATACTTACCTTATATTCCTCCAAATTGACATAATAAGCTTAGTTGGCTAAAAATGGCATAACTATCTATGTTAGCTCTAAAATGACACAAATAAGGAATAAGAAGAAGAAAAAACAAAAAAGAGGAGAAAAAGAAAGAGAAGAAAAGGAAAGAATAAAAGAAGAAGAATGAGAATGAGGAGGAAAGGGATAAAAAGATAGAAGAGAAGAAGAAGAAGAAGAAGAAGAAGAAGAAGAAGAAAATTCTTCTTCTAGTCTTCTCTTCTTCTTCTTCTTCTTCTTCTTCTTTCTTCTTCTAGTCTTCTTCTTCTTCTTCTAGTCTTCTTCTTCTTCTAACTTTCTTACTCCCATTTTTGCAGGTTTGATTCACTTCATGGAAGCAACATTGATGGACTGCTAGTGTTTAGTTCTTGTTTTCATTTTGTATTGATGAACAATGTGAAACTATGTATGCATATATGGATGAACTCCGTGAAACTATGTATGTATTGGATCTTTTAATACCCTATGTATTCTGTTGCATTGATTGACTACTAGATGTTGGATACATGGGCTATGTTTGAGGTTGAAACTATATATATTATATATATCTTTTGAAAATGCAGGGATATAACAGAAAACAGAAAAAACAGTAATTATACAGGCACTTTGCCATCTGCAACTGACGGCAAACGGACATTTGATGTCTGCCACACACGGCAAAGAAGCCACATGGCAGCAACCTGTGCAACCTGGGAGCTGGCCCATTTGGTCACTTTGTTGTCCGTGGCAGACGACAAAGAGCTGGGTAGCTTTGCCATCTGCTGGCGGACGGCAAAGGCTGCCATCAGCCACCTAACGTGGCTAATGCATGGTTTTTGCCGTCCTTGTTCTTTGTCATCCGCCGCCGATGGCAAAGGGCCTTCGTCGTCCGCTTTGAGGAAGCAGATGACAATGAACATGTTTACCGTCACTCTCTTTGCCATGGCAGGTTTGCCTTCGGTGGCGGACGGCAAAGAGCTTTGCCGTCTGCCATCGCAGACGGCAAATAAGCCAATTCTTGTAGTGATAGCTATATTGTTGAATTTGATTATGATCTCACATGTAATTATTATGAGAGAGGAAAATATGGTTGTAAAAAATTTCTTGTTACTAAATTACCTCCCATTGTGTTGAGGTTGTCAATGTTTTATTCTTCTCCCTTGCATATGCTAGATATGTCTTATCTTGATAATTTGATTGCTTATAAAATTCCTATGCATAGTAAGTATGTAGACTTAAATTTGTTTGTCACATGTATTATGATGCTCCCTTTATGCTTCAATTCTTTCCTTTCATGTGAGCATCATTGAAACCTCAAAGCCTATCTTAATGGCTATAAAGGAAGAGCTTGTTGGGAGACAACTCAATAGTTATCATTTATATGTTTTTATGTGTTGACACAATTATGGTACTTTTATGATTGTGTTTTTATGTTACAATTACTGTTTGTTCCAAGCAAAGCCTTTGGGGTGATTTGGTTGATAGTTGATTGATTCTGTGAAAAAACATAAACTTTTGTGCTCACTCTAGGAATTTTTAAAAATCACTAGAATGTGCTTTTGATATGAATTTTTTACATATTGATACAGAAATTTCCCATGTTGTCTTAATTTTTCAGAATTTTTAGAGTTCCAGAAGTATGGTCATTATTCAGATCATTATAGACTATTCTGTTTTAGATAGATTCCATTTTCATTGCATAGTTTGCTTGTTTTGATGATTCTATGGATTATATTAGGGGGCATAAGTCATGATAAGTTGGAATACAATAGATAGTATCCAATAATAAAATATGAATGGGTTCATAACAGTACCTAAATTTTATGATTTGCTTATTATACTAACATATCTCATGAGGTTTCTGTTTAAGTTTTGTGTGCTGAAGTTTTCAAGTTTGGGTGAGATCATGATGGATTAAGAATAAGGAGTGGAAACCCTAAGCTTGGGGATTCCCAAGGCACCCCAAGTTAAGATTCAAGGGAGAACCAAGCGTCTAAGCTTGGGGATGCCCTGTAAGGCATCCCCTCTTTCGTCTACAAACCATAAGTATATTACTTGGAGCTATACTTTTATTCATCACATGATATGAGTTTTAGTCAGAGCGTCTTATTCCATAGTAGTTTTTGCTTTGATTGTTGTTTAGTTTGCCACAATAATCTTTTGCCAGACACACCTTTGGAGAGGGACACTCCTTTATTCGTGATTTGGTAGAATACTCTATGTGCTTCACTTATATCTTTTGAGCTAGGAAGTTGCTCTACTAGTTCACTTATCTCTTTTAGAGCACGGCGGTGGTTATATTTTAAAGAAATAGTTGCACTCTCGTGCTTCACTTAAAATCTTTTTGAGACTGTAATAAATAGTAATGTCAATATGCATGTGTTATGAAACCGGTCCTAGTACAATAGGTATTTAAGAGGGATATAATAAAAACTTTCATGTATATCACTGACTATGGTATATTTGATTCCTTGCAATAATTTTGCGATATTAAGATGGTGATATGTGAGAGGTACTAGTGAATGGATGTGGTTTAGCAAGAATACTCGTGTCTCTAGTTTTGCGATGAAGGTGGATCATGATTTATTATTGCTTGTCTTCCTTATGAGTGGCGGCCAGGGATGAGCGATGGTCTTTTCCTACCAATCTATCCCCATAGGGGAATGCGTAGTAGTACTTTTCCTCAAGGGATAATAAAATTTTGCAATAAGTATGTGAGTTCTGTATGACTAATGTGAGTACATGGGTTATACACACTCTTACCTTTCAGCAATTTGCTAGCCTCTATCGTGCATTGCTGTTTCTCACCTCGACAGTTGGTGCAAACTTCGTCGGTGCATCCAAACCCCGTGATATGATACACTCTGTCACACATAAGCCCCCTTATATCTTCCTCAAAACAGCCACAATACCTACCTATTATGGCATTTCCATAGCAATTCAGAGATATATTTCCATGCAACTTCCGGCGTTCCTTTTTATGACATACATCTTCATTGTCATATTGCTTTGCATGATCATATAGCTGACATAGTGTTTGGCTCAGCCACCATTCATCATTTTGTATACATGTTATGCTAGATCATTGCACATCATGGTACACTTCTAGAGGCATTCATATAGAGTCATATGTTTCAGTTTTATCGAGTTGTAAGTAAATAAAAGTGTGATGATCATCATTATTAGAGCATTGTCCCAGTGAGGAAAGGATGATGGAGACTATGACCCCCCCCCCCCCCCGCACAAGTCGGGATGCGAAACAGGATGAAAAGGAGAGGCCAAAAAGAGCCCAAGAAAAAATGAGGGAAAAAGAGAGAATGGGCAATGCTACTATCCTTTTCCACACTTGTGTTTCAAAGTAGCACCATGTTTTTCATATATAGTCTCCTGATTTGTCACTTTCATATACTAGTGGGGATTTTTCATTATTGAACTTGGCTTGTATATTCCGATGATGGGCTTCCTCAAATGCCCGAGGTCTTCATGAGCAGGCAAGTTGGATGCACACCTACTTGGTTTTCAGTTTGAGCTTTCATACACTTATAGCTCTTAGTGCATTCATTGCTTGGCAATCCCTACTCGCATTTATATCAATTGATGGGCATCTCCATAGCCCGTTGATTAGCCGCATCGATGCAAGACTATCTTCCTTTTTTGACTTCGTCTTAATTATCTCTATCACCGCATTCTATTCTACCCATAGTGCTATATCCATGGCTCACGCTCATGTATTGCGTGGGAGTTGAAAAATCTGAAGTGCTTTAGGAAGTATGAACCAATTTATCAGCTTGTCATCGGGGTTGTGCGTGATTAATACTTCATGTTAGGAAGATCGGGCATGACAAGGCTATATGATTTTGTAGCGATAGCGTTCTTTAGCATTTTTATTTTGGAAGGCATGATTGTTTGTTGGTATGCGTGAGCATTGATGTCTTTATATGAAAGTATAGATTATTGCTTTGAATAACTTGTATCCTAGTACTCATACCGTAAAAGAGATTACATGATCAACATGTGAGGTAGCATTCCACATCAAAAATTCCATTTTATCATTTACCTACTCGATGACGAGCAGTAATTAAGCTTACGATTCAGATACATCTCTAATGTATTTATGAGTTGTGATTGTTCCATGATATTATAGTATCAATCTTGGATGTTTTATATGCATTTATATGCTATTTTATATCATTTTTGGGACTATTCTATTAACCCAGTGCCAAGTGCTAGTTGTTGTCTTCTATGTGTTTTTGGTTTTCCAGAAAATCAGTATCAAACGGAGTCCAAACGCTACAAAACTTTTTGACGATTTTTTTCTGGACATAAGAGACCATGGAAGTTTCGGGATGAGACTAGAGGATGTACGAGAAGACGACAAGGCAACCCGGCGCGCCCAGGGGGCACCCTATTACCTTGTGGGCCCCTCAAGGCCCCGTCTGACCTAATTCCACGTCTATAAATTCTAAAATATTGGGAAACCAACAAAGAGCCACCCAAAACACTTCTTCACTCGATGCAAGTCTATGTGCTTCTGTGATCCCATTTGGAGGCCTTTTCCGGTACTTTGCCAGAGGGGGAATCGAGGCTTCTACATCAACCTTGCCGCCCTACCGATGATGCGTGAGTAGTTTATCAAAAACCTACAGATCCATAGCTAGTAGCTAGATGGCTTATTGTCTCTCTTTGATATTCAATACCATGTTCTCCTCGATGTTCTCGGAGTTCTATCCGATGTAATCCTCTTTTGCGGTGTGTTTGCTGCGATCCAATGAATTCTGGGTTTATGATCTGAATATTGATGAGAAGTAATTGAGTCTTTTCTGAACTTTATTATGCATGATTGTTATAGATTTGTATTTCTCTCCGATCCATCTGTTTGGTTTGGCCAACTAGATTAATTAATCTTCAGTGGGAGAGGTGCTTTGTGATGGGTTCAATCTTGCAGTGCTCTATCCCAGTGACAGAAAGGGACAAGACATGTAATTGTATTGTTGCCATTAAGGACAAAATGATGTGGTTTATTCATATCACTTGAGTTTACTTTCTCTACATTATGGCATCTTGCTAAAGGCGTTACTCTCTTTTTATTAACTTAATACCCTAGATGCATGATGGACAGCGGTCGATGGGAGGAGTAATAGTAGTAGATGTAGGCAGGAGTCAATCTTTGTCTCAGACATGGTGCCTGATAACCCACAAGTATAGGGGACCGCAACAGTTTTCAAGGGTAGAGTATTCAACCCAAATTTATTGATTCGACACAAGGGGAGCCAAATAATATTCTCAAGTATTAGCAGTTGAGTTGTCAATTCAACCACACCTGGAAACTTAATATCTCAAGCAAAGTGTTTAGTAGCAAAGTAATATGATAGTAGTGCTAACGGTAGCGGAAGGTAACGGTAGCAAAAGTAATGTTTTTGGTATTTTGTAGTGATGATAGAAATAGCAACGGAAAAGTAAATAAGCAAAGAACAATATATGGAAAGCTCATAGGCAATGGATCGGTGATGGAGAATTATGCCGGATGTGGTCCATCATGTAACAATCATAACCTAGGGTGACACAAAACTAGCTCTAGTTCATCAATGTAATGTAGGCATGTATTCCGAATATAGTCATACGTGCTAATGGAAAAGAACTTGCATGGCATCTTTTGTCCTACCCTCCTGTGGCAGCGGGGTCCTATTGGAAACTAAGGGATATTAAGGCCTCCTTTTAATAGAGTACCAGAACAAAGCATTAACACATAGTGAATACATGAACTCCTCAAACTACGGTCATCACCGGTAAGCATCCCGATTATTGTCACTTCGGGGTTAACGGATCATAACACATAATAGGTGACTATAGACTTGCAAAATAGGATCAAGAACTCTCATATATTGATGAAAACATAATAGGTTCAGATCTGAAATCATGGCACTCGGGCCCTAGTGACAAGCATTAAGCATAGCAAAGTCATAGCAACATCAATCTCACAACATAGTGGATACTAGGGATCAAACCCTAACAAAACTAACTCGATTACATGATAGATCCCATCCAACCCATCACCGTCCAGCAAGCCTGCGATGGAATTACTCACGCACGGCGGTGAGGATCATGAAATTGGTGATGGAGGATGGTTGATGATGATGACTGCGACGGATTCCCCTCTCCGGAGCCCCGAACGGACTCCAGATCAGCCCTCCCGAGAGGTTTTAGGGCTTGGCGGCGGCTCCGTATTGTAAAACGCGATGAATTCTTCTCTCTATTTTTTTTCTCCCCGAAACCAAATATATAGAGTTCGATTTGAGGTCGGAGGAGCTCCAGGGGGGCCCACGAGGTAGGGGCGCGCCCTAGGGGGGAGGCACGCCCCCCACCCTCGTGGACAGGTGGTGGGCCCCCTGGCCTTCATCTTTTGCAAGGATTTTTTATTATTTCCTAAAAGTTGTTCCGTGAAGTTTCAGGTCATTCCGAGAACTTTTGTTTCTGCACATAAATAACACCATGGTAATTATGCTGAAAACAACGGCAGTCCGGGTTAGTTCCATTCAAATCATGCAAGTTAGAGTCCAAAACATGGGCAAAAGTGTTTGTAAAAGTAGATACGACGGAGACGTGTCAACTCCCCCAAGCTTAAACCTTTGCTTGTCCTCGAGAAATTCAATTGATAAACTGAAAGTGATAAAGAAAAAGTTTTACAAACTCTGTTTGCTCTTGTTGTTGTAAATATGTAAAGCAGCATTCAAGTTTTCAGCAAAGATTATGACTAACCACATTCACAATAACGCTTAGGTCTCAAGTTTACTCATATCAATGGCATAATCAACTAGCGAGCAATAATAATAAATCTCGGATGACAACACTTTCTCAAAACAATCATAATATGATATAACAAGATGGTATCTCGCTAGCCCTTTCTGAGATTGCAAAACATAAATGCAGAGCACCTTTAAAGATCAAGGACTGACTAGACATTGTAATTCATGGTAAAAGAGATCCAGTCAAGTCATACTCAATGTAAACTAACAGTAATGAATGCAAATGATAGCGGTGCTCTCCAACTGGTGCTTTTTAATAAGAGGATGATGACTCAACATGAAAGTAAATAGATAGGCCCTTCGCAGAGGGAAGCAGGGATTTGTAGAGGTGCCAGAGCTCAGTTTTGAAATAGAGGTGAATAATATTTTGAGCGGTGTACTTTCATTGTCAACATAACAACCAAGAGATGGCGATATCTTCCATGCTACACACATTATAGGCGGTTCCCAAACAGAATGGTAAAGTTTACACTCCCCCTTCCACCAACAAGCATCAATCCATGGCTTGCTCGAAACAACGAGTGCCTCCAACTAACAAGAGTCCTAGGGGGAGTTTTTTTTGCAATTATTTTGATTTAGTTTGCATAAAGCATGGGACTGGGCATCCTGGTGACCAGCCATTTTTCTCGTGAGTGAGGAGCGGAGTCCACTCCTCTTAAGAATAACCCGCCTAACATGGAAGATACGGACAACCCTATTTGATACATGAGCTATTCAAGCATACAAAACAGGATATTTATTTGAAGTTTTAGAGTTTGGCACATACAAATTTACTTGGAACGGCAGGTAGATACCATATATAGGTAGGTATGTTGGACTCATATGGAATAACTTTGGGGTTTATGGAGTTGGATGCACAAGAAGTATTCTCGCTTAGTACAGGTGAAGGCTAGCAAAAGACTGGGAAGCGACCAGCTAGAGAGCGACAACAGTCATGAACATGCATTAAAATTAATCAACACCGAATGCAAGCATGAGTAGGATATAATCGACCTTGAACGTAAATATCGTGAAGGCTATGTTGATTTTGTTTCAACTACATGCGTGAACATGCACCAAGTCAAGTCACTTAAATCATTCAGAGGAGGATACCACACTATCATACCACATCACAACCATTTTAATAGGATGATGGCACGCAAGGTAAACCATTATAAGCTCCTAGCTAATCAAGCATGGCACAAGAACTATGATCTCTAGTTTTCATTGCAAACATGTTTATTCATAATAGGCTGAATTAGGAACGATCAACTAATCATATTTACAAAAAACAAGGGTGGTCGAGTTCATACCAGCTTTTCTCATCTCAATAAGTTCATCATATAATCATCATTATTGCCTTTCACTTGCACGACCGAACGATGTGGATAATAATAATAGTGCACGTGCATAGGACTAAGCTGGAATCTGCAAGCATTCAATAAATAGGAGAAGACAAGGCAATATGGGCTCTTTTGTCAGATCAACAATAATGCATATAAGAGCCACTTCAACAATTTAATTATGGTCTTCTCCTATCGACCCCCAAATAAAAGAAAAGAAATAAAACTATTTACGCAGGAGAGCTCCCAACAAGTAAAAGAAGAACAGGAAATCTTTTTGGGTTTTCTTTTTAATTACTACTACAAGCATGGAAAGTAAACTAATTAAAAGCTACAACTATTTTTTTTGGTTTTTCTTAAGGTTTATCAAACACACAAGAAGAAAGCATAAAAAGGGAAATAAACTAGCATGGATGATACAATGAAAAAGTATGAGCACAGCGTCTGGCAATGAGTGTGTGAACATAAATGTAATGTCGGTGAGAAATACATACTCCCCCAAGCTTAGGCTTTTGGCCTAAGTTGGTCTATGGCCACGGCTGGCCTGGCGGATATCCATAGTAAAAGTTGGGGTCGTACTGAGATGAAGAAGACTCTGACTGCCACTAGTTGGCAATCATTTCCGGATCCCAATGCTAATTAGACTGCTGTGGAGGATCAACTTATGGTTCTGGATCTGGCTCTGTGGCTGGTGTAGGGTTCCGATAGGTGTGAATAGCCTCTAACAGAACAAGGTACTGGCCTGCAGATAAATCAAACAAGGAAGGACCAGGCAGGGCAATAGTCTAAGGATGATGTTTATCAAAGAACAATGTGTATTTAAGCTCCCCTTCCCTATTCTTAACAATAAAATCATGTGCTATCATACTCTTATAATCTAAGTAAACACGAGGCAACAATTTTTCTTCCTTCTCATAATGCCTAATAGGTATATTAAAATGTGCAGCTAGGCGTGAAGCATAGATGCCTCAAAAGATGAGGTCCTTTGTATGGTTCAAACTTAACCGTTTAGCAATAATGTCGCCCATACTAACAGAGTTATCACTGGATAAACCGTGGAGAAAAATAATAATATCAGGAACACTAAGGTTTCCACAGTTTCCGCTACCAATTAAGCAATGACTACTAAATATTGCAAAATAGCGTAAAACGGGAAAATGTATGCTAGTGATTCGTGCATCGAAAACCTTCCTCGTTTCCCCTATAGTGATGATATCAATAAACCCATCCACATCGTTGCGGTGTGGTTCCTCTGTCGTGCCCTCGAAAGGGACCAAACAAACCCAACAAAAATCATAAAGTGACATACATAAAAATCCACCGTAGGTGGTGAGCTCCTAGAATGGAAATGAAAGTTTTGCACAAAGATATTTGTGAGTAAGAGATACTGATCGCGTTGGTCATGGAGGAAAGTGGTGAGGCCTGCATTCTTAGCCAATTCATAAAAATCTTCATAAATCCCGACTGCTCTCAAGAAATCATCGGAAGGCCATTCACACGACCGAACCTCCATGGTGCGAGGCAGATTATATTTGGGCTTCTGTGCCTTTTCCTTCGAGCTTCGGCTCGATGAGCCCCTCAAAAGTCTCTTCCTTGTTTTCTGAAAAATTCTGTAATTTTTAGTAACTTCAAAATAAAAGTAAGCCAAACTCAATAATATTGATAGCAACTACTCCTACAAGTGCCTAGGGCCTATATCATGCATCAAAACTACTTTTGACCATATAAATTTGACATGCAAGCTCAAGAACATGGTCACCTAGGCAGAAAAAATTTGCAATGAATAAAGCACTAGAACAAAAACTAATTGGACCAATGGAGGAGTCACATACCAAGGAACAATCTCCCCAAGCAGTTTTGTGAGAGGTGCTTTGAGCAAGGAGATCGAAAATGGCAGCAAAATGAGCTTGGACTCGGGTTTGAGCTGGATATTCGTGTTTGGGGGAGGAAGAAGGAGTGTGTGGGTGAAAGGATAAGTGGAGGAGGGCCACCGTGGGCCCACGAGGTAGGGGGCGTGCCCAGGGGGGTAGGGCGCGCCCCTGACCCTCGTGGCCAGGTGCCAGCTCCTCCTGTTGTGTTCTCGGTGCCAAATATTCTCAAATATTCTAGAAAAATCATATTTAAATTTCAGGGCATTTGGAGAACTTCTATTTTCGGGGTATTTTTATATTGCACGGATAATCAGATAACAGACAGAAAAATAGTATTTTTATTTTATTTAATATAAAAAACAGAAAGTAAGAGGAGGGTATAGCAGGTTGTGCCTTCTAGTTTCATCCATCTCATGCTCATCAAAATGAATCCACTAACAAGGTTGATCAAGTATTGTTAATGAACTCATTCCGAATAACATGGAACCGGAGAAATTTCAAATATCACTATGTTACCTCAACGGGGATATGCACATCCCCAATAATAAGAATATCATATTTCTTCTTCACAATAGGAAGAGGAAATTCAAAACCTCCAAATATAATCGATGGAATTTTTCCAATAGAGTTGATACTATGAACTTGAGGTTGTTTCCTCGGAAAGTGTACCGTATGCTCATTACCATTAACATGAAAAGTGACATTGCCTTTAGTGCAATTAATAACAGCCCCTGCAGTATTCAAAAAGGATCTTCCAAGAATAATAGACATACTATCGTCCTCGGGAATATCAAGAATAACAAAGTCCATTAAAATAGTAACATTTGCAACTACAACAGGCACATCCTCACAAATACCGACAGGTATAGAAGTTGATTTATCAGCCATTTGCAAAGATATTTCAGTAGGTGTCAACCTATTCAAATCAAGTCTACGATATAAAGAGAGAGGCATAACACTAAAACTGGCTCCAAGATCACATAAAGAAGTTTTAACATAGTTTCTTTTAATGGAGCATGGTATAGTGGGTACTCCGGGATCTCCAAGTTTCTTTGGTATTCCACCCTTAAAACTATAATTAGCAAGCATGGTGGAAATTTCAGCTTCCGGTATCTTTCTTTTATTTATAACAATATCTTTCATATACTTAGCATAAGGATTCATTTTGAGCATATCAGTTAATCGCATACGCAAAAAGATAGGTCTAATCATTTCAGCAAAGCACTCAAAATCCTCATCATCCTTTTTCTTGGATGGTTTGGGAGGAAAAGGCATAGGTTTCTGAATCCATGGTTCTCTTTCTTTACCGTGTTTCCTAGCAACAAAGTCTTTCTTATCATAACGTTGATTCTTTGATTGTGGGTTATCAAGATCAACAACAGGTTCAATTTCTATATCATTATCATTACTAGGTTGAGCATCATCATGAACGTTATCATTAACATTATCACTAGATTCAGGTTCATTACCAGATTGTGTTTTAGCATCAGAAATAGAGATGTCATTTGGATTCTCAGGTGTTTCAACAATAGGATCACTAGAAGCATGCAAAGTCCTATCATTTTTCTTTTTCTTCCTATTAGAAGGACTAGGTGCATCCACATTATTTCTTTGAGAATCTTGCTCAATTATCTTAGGGTGGCCTTCAGGATACAAAGGTTCCTGAGTCATTTTACCACCACTAGTCATAACTCTAACAGCATTATCATTATTCTTACTATTCAATTCATTGAGCAAATCATTTTGAGCTTTAAGTACTTGTTCTACTTGAGTGGTAACCATAGAAGCATGTTTACTAATAAGTTTAAGTTCACCTTTGACATTAGCCATATAATCACCCAAGTGTTCAAGCATATTTGAATTGTATTTCAATTGTCTACCAAAATAAGCATTGAAGTTTTCTTGTTTAACAATGAAATTGTCAAACTCATCTAAGCATTGTCTAGTAGACTTATAACGAGGGATATCACCTTCATCAAATCTATAGAGAGAATTTACCTTTACCACCTGGGTTAGGTTATCAAGACCACGAGTTTCTTCAATAGGTGAAGGATTAAGATCATATGTTTCTTCAACAGGCGGTAAATTAAGACCATGTATTTCTTCAATAGGAGGTAAATTCTTAACGTCTTCAGCTTTAATACCTTTTTCTTTCATAGATTTCTTTGCCTCTTGCATATCTTCAGGACTGAGAAATAGAATACCCCTCTTCTTCGGAGTTGGTTTAGGAATAGGCTCAGGAATTGGCTCCAGAGCTGGATCAGGAAGGGTCCAATTATTTTCATTTGTCAACATATTATTCAATAGAATTTCATCTTCATCCGGTGTTCTTTCCCTGAAAACAGAACCAGCACAACTATCCAGGTAATCTCTGGAGGCATCGGTTAGTCCATTATAAAAGATATCAAGTATTTCATTTTCTTAAGAGGATGATCAGGCAAAGCATTAAGTAACTTGAGAAGCCTCCCCCAAGCTTGTGGGAGACTCTCTTCTTCAATTTGCACAAAAATATATATCCCTTAAAGCAGCTTGCTTCTTATGAGCAAGGAAATATTTAGCAAAGAAGTAATAAATCATATCCTGGGGACTACGCACACAACCAGGATCAAGAGAATTAAACCATATCTTAGCATCACCTTTTAATGAGAACGGAGATATTTTAAGAATATAAAAGTAATGAGTTCTCTCATCATTAGTGAACAGGGTGGCTATATCATTTAATTTAGTAAGATGTGCCACAACAGTTTCAGATTCATAGCCATGAAAAGGATTTGATTGAACCAAAGTAATTATATGAGGATCAACAGAGATATCATAATCCTTATTAGTAACAAAGATAGGTGAAGTAGAAAAAGCAGGGTCAGGTTTCATTCTAGCATTAAGAGATTGCTGCTTCCATTTAGCTAATAACCTCTTGAGATCATATCTATCTTTGCAAGCTAAAATAGCTAAAGAAGCTTCTTTATCAAAAACATAACCCTCAGGAATAACAGGTGAGTCTTCATCATCACTTTCATCAATATTATCAGATTCAATATTTTCATTCTCTCTAGCCCTAGCAAGTTGTTCATCAAGAAATTCACCAAGTGGCACAGTAGTATCAAGCATAGAAATAGTTTCATCATAAGTATCATGTATAGCAGAAGTGACATCATCAATAACATGCGACATATTAGAACGAATAGTAGAAGTAGGTTTAGGTGTCGCAAGCTTACTCAAAATAGAACGTGAATCAAGTGCAGAGCTAGATGGCAGTTCCTTACCTCCCCTCTTAGTTGAGGGATAAATCTTGGTTCTTGGATCTTTCAAGTTCTTCATAATGGTAAGCAGATATAAATCCCATGTGACTCAAAGAATAGAGCTATGCTCCCCGGCAACGGCGCCAGAAAATAGTCTTGATAACCCACAAGTATAGGGGATCTCAATAGTTTTCGAGGTAGAGTATTCAACCCAAATTTATTGATTCGACACAAGGGGAGCCAAAGAATATTCTCAAGTATTAGCAGCTGAGTTGTCAATTCAACCACACCTGGAAACTTAATATCTGCAGCAAAGTGTTTAGTAGCAATGTAATATGATAGTAGTGGTAACGGTAGCAAAAGGTAACGGTAGAAAAAGTAATGTTTTTGGTATTTTGTAGTGATGATAGCAATAGCAACGGAAAATTAAATAAGCGAAGAACAATATATGGAAATCTTGTAGGCAATGGATCGGTGATGGAGAATTATGCCGGATGCGGTTCATCATGTAACAATCATAACCTAGGGTGACACAGAACTAGCTCCAGTTCATCAATGTAATGTAGGCATGTATTCCGAATATAGTCATACGTGCTTATGGAAAAGAACTTGCATGACATCTTTTGTCCTACCGTCCCGTGGCAGTGGGGTCCTATTGGAAACTAAGGGATATTAAGGCCTCCTTTTAATAGATTATCGGAACAAAGCATTAACACATAGTGAATACATGAACTCCTCAAACTACGGTCATCATCGGTAAGTATCCTGATTATTGTCACTTCGGGGTTAACGGATCATAACACATAATAGGTGACTATAGACTTGCAAGATAGGATCAAGAACTCTCATATATTGTTGAAAACATAATAGGTTCAGATCTGAAATCACGGCACTCGGGCCCTAGTGACAAGCATTAAGCATAGCAAAGTCATAGCAACATCAATCTCAGAACCTAGTGGATACTAGGGATCAAACCCTAACAAAACTAACTCGATTACATGATAGATCCCATCCAACCCATCACCGTCCAGCAAGCCTAATTTGGAATTACTCACGCACGGCGGTGAGGATCATGAAATTGGTGATGGAGGATGGTTGATGATGACGATGGCGACGGATTCCCCTCTCCGGAGCCCCAAACGGACTCCAGATCAGCCCTCCCGAGATGTTTTAGGGCTTGGCGGTGGCTCCGTATCGTAAAACGCGATGAATTCTTCTCTCTGATTTTTTTCTCCCCGAAACCAAATATATAGAGTTTGATTTGAGGTCGGAGGAGCTCCAGGGGTCCCACGAGCTAGGGGCGCGCCCTAGGGGGGAGGCATGCCCCCCACCCTCGTGGACAGGTGGTGGGCCCCCTGGCCTTCATCTTTTGCAAGGATTTTTTATTATTTCCTAAAAGTTGTTCCGTGAAGTTTCAGATCATTCCGAGAACTTTTGTTTCTGCACATAAATAACACCATGGTAATTCTGCTGAAAATAGCGGCAGTCCGGGTTAGTTCCATTCAAATCATGCAAGTTAGAGTCCAAAACAAGGGCAAAAGTGTTTGGAAAAGTAGATACGACGGAGACGTATCAATGCCTATATGCATGATCAATGCCTTGAATATCATCATAACTATGCACTTTTCTGTCAATTGCCCAACAATAATTTGTTTACCCAACATATGCTATGTGCTCGAGAGAGAAGCCTCTAGTGAAAAATATGGCCCCCGGGTCTACCTTTATCATACATAAAAACACACAGATACTTTGATGCATTTTTTATTTTCTTTTATTTTATCATTGCAATTTATATATCTATCACTACAAGATTTAATCCTTACAAGTAACTGCCAAGGGGATTTACAACCCTCTAGTTCGCGTTGGGTGCAAGTATTTGCTTTTGTGTGTGCAGGTGTTGTTCACGAGGCTTTGCGTGATTCTCCTTTTGGTTGGATAAACCTTGGTTATCACTGAGGGAAATACTTCTCTCAACTTGTCATGGCGGCCATCATGTCATCTTGCTTAAAGTGTTACTCTGTTTGCAATGAACTTAATATCATAGATGCATGCTAGATAGTGGTCTACTGGTGGAGTAATAGTAGTAGATGCAGAATCATTTCGGTCTACTTGTCATGGACGTGATGCATATATACATGATCATTGCCATGAACATCGTTATGTGTGTTTTCTATCAATTTCCCAATAGTAATTTTTCTACCCACCATATGCTAAGTTTGGAGAGAGAATCCTCTAGTGAATACCATGGCCCCCCAGGTCTACTTTAATCTTACTACTAAAACCAAAAATACCTTCCTACAATTTACTTACTTTTCTTTTACTTTTTATTTTATCTATCTATCACTATCAGATTTAATCCTTGCGAGTAATGAGTTCAAGGGGATTGACAACCCTCTTGCCCATGTTGGGTGCAAGTATTTTCTCTTGTGTGTGTAGGTGTTGTTCACTAGGATTTGCTTGGTTCTCCTATTGGTTCGATAACCTTGGTTCTCACTGAGGGCAACACTTCTCCACTACTATATTGCTTCACCATTCCTCTTTGGGAAAATCCCAATGCAGCTCACAAGTAGCACTAAGCTCATAAATATTCTTTGGCTCCCCTTGTGTCCAATCAATAAATTTGGGTGAAATACTACCCTCGAAGACTATCACGATCCCCTATACTTGTGGATTATTAAGACTTGTTTTGACGTCATTGTCGGGGGGGCATAGCTCTATTTATGGAGTCACTTGGGAATTATATCTGTTGATCACTATGAAGAATCTGACAGATGCTAAAACCAAGATCGTACCATCTAAGACGAGGGGAGGTAAGGAACTTCCATCTTGCACCGCATTTGATCCACCTTCTGTGTTAAGTAGACTTGCGATACCACCACCTGATATTCATTTTGATATGTCGCGAGTAATTGATGATACTACTTGTGTTATAAATGAAACTTGTGATGATGCTAGTACTCTGCTTGATGATACTGTGCCACTAGGTGAATTTCTTGATGAACAAATTGCTAAAGCTAAAGAATTTGAGATTACTGAAACTGATGAAAATTATGATTCACCTATTATGCCTAGCTCTCTCACTAGGTTTGAAATGCCTAAAGTACCTGAGGGTTATGTTATGGATGGAGAGATTGGTAGATAATTTCTTGCTAGTAATGATAGAGATGATCTTAAGAAATTACTGACTAAGCTAAAAGAAAAGGCTATGATCGAGAGAATGAGATATGATCCGAAGTTTGCTACTTCTCCTATCTTTGTTACTGATAGGGATTATGAATTCTCTGTTGATCTTGAATTAATTACCTTGGTAGAATCTAATCATTTTCATGGTTATGAAACTGAACTGTTGTGGCACATCTTACTAAATTGACTGACATTGCCACCCTATTTGCTCATGAGGAAAAAATCGCTATTATTATGTTCTTAAGTTGTTTCCTTTCTCATTAAAGGGTGATGCTAAAGAATTGTTTAATACTATTGCTAATGCTTGTGTGCCTAGTCCCTAGGATATGATATATTACTTCTCTAGAAAATATTTTCCTTCTCATAAGAAACAAGTCGCCTTACAGGAAATATAAACTTTGTGCAATTTGAATAATAGAATCTCCCTTGGAATTGGGGGAGGCTTCTCCAATTACTCAATCCTTCGCCGGATCATCCTCTTAAGAAAAATGAAATACTTGATATCTTTTATAATGGACTAACTAATACTTCTAGGCACTACCTAGATAGTTGTGCTTGTTGTGTTTTCAGGGAATGAACTGTTGAACAGGATCATGAATTATTGAAAATGTTTGAGGAATGTTGATGATTTGACACTTCATGAACCACCACCTAAACCAACTCCAAAGAAGAGAGGTATTTTATTCCTCAGTCTAGAAGATATGCTAGAAGCAAAGAAAATCTATGAAGGAGAAAGGTATTAAATCTGAAGACGTTAATAATATACACCTGTTGAAGAAATACATGGACTTGATATCCCGACACAGGTAGTAGAGGTAAATTCTCTTTATAGATTTGATGAGGGTGATATTCCATATAATAAATCTCCTAGTCAATGCTTGGATGAATTTGATAACTTTGTTGTGAAGCAAGAAAACTTCAATATATATGTAAGCAATCGACTAAAATGTAATGCTATCATGATTGAATGCTTGAGTGATTTGTAACATCCCAAAATTCTAAATTTTGGAATGTTATATTAAATAGATAGATTTGATTGATTGTTTGATTGATTGACTGAAAGTGAGTGAAATTTGAAACTTTTTGAAAGTTAAATGAGAGGGAATGAAATGACTTTCCCAAACTTTCACCTTTGCTTTTATGATCTCCATGAATTCAAATTCTTTTCACCACAAAACCCTGGAGAGAAGATGACATGACTTCTTCCATTTAAATAAATGAAAAGGGTTTCGAAAAGATTTGAATTTCATTCAGAAATATTTCCAAATCATAAACTTCATGCAACTCAATGATTTTCATGAGAGAAGATAAAATGACTTCTTCAAAACATATGAAATATGAGTTGGGAGTTTAAAAGGATCAAATTTAAAATCCTTTTGAAATTATTCTCAATTTGGAGTTATTTGGATTTTATTCAAATTATTTTTCTCCAAAAATAAAATATATTGAAATTAGGGTAAAATGATTCCCTACATCAGAAAATTGGAGAGAAATAAATTTGAAATCATTTTGGTATTTTTAAAATGATTTTTATTGGCCTTTATTGCACCAATAGCACTCTTTGCTTTATTTGAATTTTTAGGAATTTTATTTGATGTTACGAAAATGTTCTTGTTGTAGAAAATGTTTTCTGAAAATTTTGATATATTATATGCCTATAGTTTATTTTTTTATTTTACTTGGTTTATATTATTTTTTCGTTGTTTGTAATTTTTAATAAAACTTTCCCTCTGCCGACTAGGCCGGCCCAGCCGAAGCCAGGCCAAGGCCCAGCGCGCCATCGCCTCCGTCCCCGAGCGGGACTCCGCTCGGAAGTCTGCCACCGCACCGCCGCCGTCCCATGGCAGGACTCCGCTCCGCCCTTGCCCCTTCCGCACGCCTCGCCTCCCCTCCATAAATACTAAGGCCTCGACCCCGGCCTCCTCTCTCTCCTCCTCGCGTCTCGCCGCCGCCCCGCACTTGTGCCGCCGCCGTAGCCGCAGATCGCCACCGCCGCTCCACTCGCCGCCACTGCCTGCACGCCGCTGCCTCGCTTCGCCACCCGCACTGCTGCTGCTGCTGCCGCACCGCCATAGCCCCACGTCGCGGTTGCCGCCGTCTTGCCGGAGCCGCCGCGCCACTCGCCGGATCCGCCACTGCCGCATCGCCAGATCTCGCCAGAGTTAACCGCCGCCACCGGTTTTCGAAGAAAACCGCCCCGACCGGTAAAACCGTTGCCCCAGTTCGATTCGGTTTATTTTTAGTTTAGTTCGGTTTTTCTGAAAAAACCCTAGATTTGTTTTTTAGGTTTATTATTTAACGAACGTTTTCTGTTTAGTTAGTTTAGTGAATGTTTTCATTCTGTAGATCTGTGTAGCGAACGTTCGTCATTTAGTCTTTTTCTTTTTCTTTTTAATTTCGGACAGGGAGCTATCTTTGATGATTTTATTTACAGATTAGTCCCTAATCTTCCAACCCCCACTACTTCTTACACGTTTGTCCAAATTGGACGAAACCAACGCCCACTTCTTCATTATGAACCCCTATATGCAGTAAAACAACTTAAACATCTTTTTGAAAGTTTTAAAATTTGAATTCAAAAAGTTTTGTATTTGAACTTTGTTTGATCGTAACTTGAGTTTTATAACTCCGATTTAGTTGATTCTTTTTGCAAATTAAAGCTCTTGACCTAAACTTTCTGATAAGGGCAAATTCACATAATTTTGGTACTGTTAGAAATTGTTTTATGTTGCAAGAGTTATTTGCTTGGTTTTGATGTTTTCCGAATTGTCTTCTTTGTTCTTTCTGGTCTTTTGAGTGATTGCTTATGTGTGGTTACCATTGCTTGCTTACGCTAGATTCGCCGGAGTGTGACGAGTAGAACTATCAAGACTTTTGAGTGTGAATCATCTTCATCAACAGTATAGGCAAGTTCACACTTTGATCATATCCCTTTCATACCCAGTTTTTATGCATTAGTTTCAACCCTCAAACATTGCATGGTTAGGATTTGATAACATGTGGGTATTGGGAAGTACTTGATGAGGTAGGAACCTATTGCCCTGTTATTATCAAACCCTTGGGAGTTACTATTACATTATGCTTTTGTTGCCATGCTATGCTCGTAGACGTGGATTGGGTTTGAGTGTATTCCATGACAGTTGTGAGATTGTTTACTTAATGGTTCAACTTAAGGTGGCTACTTTAATACACATCTGGGTGGATTGGTTGCGGGCACCTGGAGAATCTAGCATTGTCCTAGGATATCCCGGAGGACCCGTGTGATCATCCTACGGCTCGCCACCCAGGCTCAAAGGGATCATAAGATTATTCATGCTAGAAACTTCTGTGTGCAGCCACAAGCCATTATGGGCTCTGGCATAGCTGAGTAAGTTGCGTGGAGCTCTTGAAGAGGTAGACTAGCAAATGTAGTGGGTTGTAGGTGCTACTGTCTATCCAGAGTAGAGAGTTAATGCTTCTGAAAGACTGTGTCTCGGTCATCCGTTTCTCAAACACCTTGTAGTACGAGAAATCCAAGGGAGGAGATCGAGTCTTGTCTGGAAAAGTGCACAAACCTCTGTAGAGTGTATAAACTAATCATGGTTAGCCGTGTCCCCGGTTATGGACATCTTGAGTATCTGGTTCTTGGATTATCATGTTGATCTCATCACTTTATTTAATTAATTTGATTGGGATAATGATTAATATTTTGGGTTTGAGTTGGAGGAACCTTCTCAATATTTATCAACCAACTTTATAGTTAAATAAAATGTATTCCTTTGATGTAGGAAAAAATTGGCTTTTCGCAAAAACATTATAACCATAGAACTTTTCCACCAGCCAGATATGCATGTAGTGATAGTTATTATTCATCATTATCCTATGGTGTGAATTTGCCAGTACATTCAATGTACTGACCCTTTGTGGCTGCAGCGTCTCATGTTGCAGGATTCTTACGACGAGTAAGTGATACGTTAGGGTTATGATTTCTACACTCAACTTTGTCGTTGGTGTTGATGGGAATCCACAACCTTGTTGTTACTCCCGCTATTTGGATTGAGGTAATAGTATTTACATTACTTTATACATGTGATTTACCTCTGTTATAAATCCTCGAGTACTGTGTGTGTCAGCATACCGATCCAGGGATGACACTTAAGCACAGAGACTTGACCGTCTAAGGTCGGGTCGCTACAAGATGGTATCAGAGCACATGTTGACTGTAGGACATGACGCTAGAAACTGGCAAACCCATAGGAAAAGATTTTCTCTACAACTTTATTTTTAAAAAGATCTTTTACCTCTTTTCTCTTGTAAGCTTATTCAAATATTCCCTTTTAGTGAGACCATACCCCTTTCCCTTTTGACCATACTAAGATTCGGCTGATGAGACCACTCCAAGAAGTACAAGATATCGGACAACTAAGACCATTTCGGAATGAAGAGGATTTTACCATGCATTATCCTAATGGAAACTACGACGGTTGAAGACTCTGAAGACGAAATTAAGGCTTGAAGAATTTCCAGATTAGTATGGCCTAGGAAGGCTACCCTTATGGAACTTGGCAGACTATGGAAGTTGTCAAGACCCGAGATCAGGTTGTATCAGAGAAAGACTGGAACATGGAGCATGCGAACTCAAAGTTTTGTCAAGAAAACCCTAATGGAGGAGATATCAACTATGGAATGATAGCTCGTGGAAATGACAAGAGTAGAAACACGGCTACCCATGATGTTAGCGTCGCTTATGTTATTGTCACCGTCCTGAGTTAAGCATGCATTTCGTCAGAAGGATTGGATGACAAGAAGGCTGATGGAGCACGTATCAGCAAAGGATGCAGTTTTAATCTTAGCTGGTGTATTGCCAGGGTCTGGAGTATTACATTAAGGAATTTAAGATGGGCCTCCAGGAAGCCATATTTGACAAGGAAGTGTTTCGTGAAGAACTCAGGACCCAGAAGCTGAAAGTAGCCAAGATGGAGGGTAAAAATCTTGAGATACCGGAGATTCGTCAGGAACTGAAGGACAGTAGGACCATGGTTCATGCCAAGGATGTTGAAATCTAGAAGTTTGAACACAACTCCAGAAATATTAAAGGACGTCACGAGAGACTTTGCGTCAACAGAGATGATCTGGCAAAAGAACTTGAGAAGGGAAAGCACGATCGGAAGAAGCCATCGGAGACATGAACAAGTCTTGAAGAGTTTGGCAACTTTGAAGATTTATTGACCTTTAGAAGACCAAATGTAACATCCCAAATTTTCAATTTGGAATGTTATACATTAGATCATCATGCATATCATATTTTCTTGCATTTTTGCCCGATCCTAGAAATTTCACGCAACTCAAGGACCTTCGGAGAGAGTTGGAGATTTCGTTATTTTCATATTTGAGAGTTTTCTCAAATTTGAAAAGAGGATCATTTGATTTATTTATTTCATCTTCAATAATTTTTCCGGTGTCAAAATATATAAGAGAGGGAATAATATGACTTTCCCAAATTGAGGAAAAATGAAGATTTAATAAATAGATCAATTTTGGTTTTTGCCGGAGTTTTGTTTGCGTTTTATTTGGATAGGGAAAAATGCGTGTTTTCAAAAATTGCATTTTAGGTCCGGAGTAAAGTTCATTTTGTTCGGCTCATTTTTAGGAGTCGGGGAAAATTTACTTCAGAATTTTTGGAGCCCGTTTAGATTTTCTTTTCTGTGTTCTTCTGCGCGCGAAACCGTTTAAAAAAACCCGCAGGCCAGCCGGGCCAAAGGCCCAGCCAGCCGGCCGCCCCAGCCCCTGCGCGCGCACGCCTGGCGCAGGAGGAAGCCGCCGCCGCCAGAGTCCTAGTAGGACTCAGTTTGCCTTTTGTTTAGGATTCCTTTTTCCTCTCTTTTTCTTGTCCCCTACCCCAAGAAAACCCCTCCCCTCCCCAATATAAATACCCCAACACCCCCCCCCCTCTAAACCCATCAAATCAAACCTCAAGCCCCAAGCCCTCCACCACACCCCACACCCGCGCCGCCGCCCTTGCGCCCTACACCGCCGCCGCACCTCGCCCACGCCACCGCCGCCGCCCCACGCCGCGCCGCCGGAGCCCCTCGCCGGAGGTTGCCCCGTGTCTCTTTTCCTCGGATCATTTTCTTCTAATCATTCCGATTCTTTTCTTCTCTTCCGATTCGTTTTCTTTCCGGTTCTTCTCTAAACCATTCCGGTTTTCTAGATCGGTTTTTGTTTCGATTTTCTTCCGAAACCCTAGATCGGATTCGTTTTCTTTTCCGATTTAGTTGCCTTTGGACCGTTCGCCGGACCGTTCATCCTAATGAACGTGATCACCGGATTCTTCTAGGTTAACGAACGTCCGTTCGTTTAACCGTTCGTCTCTTTTCTTTCGTCGAATTTATTCCGCGTTCTTTCCGATCGCGATCTCAGATCCGATCTTCGTTCTAGTTTATCTTCTCGCTCGTTTATTAGAATCAGGTGATTCAAGCGCCTGGAGTTTCATTTCGAAACCGCCATTCCGTCTAATCAACTTAAACAAGTTTTTGCCCCGGTAAAATTTGACCTAGTTTCAACTTGCTAGAACCGAGTCGTTTTCTTCCGCCGGTTGTTTTCTGTTTCTTTGTTCGGTTCGTTCTTTCTTTGCAACCGGAGTTCTTAAGTTGAACCTTCTGGTTCATTCTCTTGTTCGAGTTTTACCTATGCATTAGTCGAGTACTCATTGTGTGCTTGTTGTTTGTCTGTGATAGATTACCCGGATTGCGCCGCCTGTTACTTCGAATCCCTAGGTCTCACGAATCATCAGCAAGGCAAGTAACACTTTGATCATACCTTTTCTACAACCCATGTTTTATTGCATTAGATCAATCCTCTCACATTGCATGATTAGGATCTAATTAAACTGTGGGATGGGATGTAGATGAGGTAGTACCTATTACCTGTATTATTATGAAACCTTTGGGAGTTACTTCTACGTTTGCTTATTATGCCATGCTATGCTAGTAGACGTGGATTGGGTGAGTGATATCCATGACAGATGTGAGTATTGTTAATTAATGGTTTATCTAAGGTGGCAACTTAAACACACATCTGGGTGGATTGAGGCACCTGATGTCTATCAGGACTTGCCTGTTTTATTTTGGACCGCCACCCAGGCTCAAAGGGATCATAAGATAATTCATGCTAGAAACTTCCGTGTGCAGCCACATGCTACTATGGGCTCTGGCATAGTTGACTAAGTTGTGCGAACTCTTACGGGGTGGACTAGCAGATGTAGGGGTTGTAGGTGGTACGGTCTACCCCACATGTAAGGTGCTAGCGCTTCTGAAAGACTATGTCTTGGTCATCTGTTTCTCAAACACCATGTAGTGCGAGAAAACAAACGGAGGCGATCGATTCATGTGGGGAAAAGTGCGCAAACCTCTGCAGAGTGTATAAACTAATCATGATTAGCCGTGTCCCCGGTTATGGACAACTTGAGTATCTAGTACTTGAATATCATGTGAATCTCAACATGTTACTTCTAATTAATGTTGTTGGGTTCACTACTAGGAAAAGGGCTATAGATAATATGAACACTAATGGCGCACCACACATGTGGTGCGCCACTACTATATACTAATGGCGCACCATGTGTTGGTGCGCCATTAGTGTCCAAATACTAATGGCGCACCATATCCACGGTGCGCCATTAGTAAAAAAAATATTTTTATTTTTTTTCAAAAATACTAATGGCGCATCAGGGGGATAGTGCGTCATTACTAGTTTTAACTAGTAATGGCGCACCAGTAAGAGATGCGCCATTGCTATCTATACATATGGCGCACCCCTACAAGTGCGCCATTGCTATCACTCCATATCCCCTAGTCACGTTCCCGGCCGCCTGCCTCTTCCTCCCCCTCCCTCACACCAGATCCAGTGCAAAGGCAAAGCGAAGAGGGAGGCTCCTTCAGTCGCGGCCTCTCCTTCCTCGAAGCCCACGGCCGAGAGCAGACGGAGGAGAGGAGAGAAGAGAAAGCTCTTGTGCTCGCGCGATGACGACGATGACGACCTCCGCCGCGGCGACGATGAGCCCCCTTCGCGCCGTCCTCATCCTCGCCGCCGTCCTCGCGGCGTGCCTCGACCCCGCGGCAGCGGACCAGCCTGGGTAGGTGCCCCTCGTCCCTGCTCGTTTTCCCTCCCCGATCCGATCGATCGGGAGGCTGTATCTGACCCACTCTCTCGCCTCGCCTTGTGGGTGCAGATCCGTCGAGGGATACACCATCGCCGGCCGCATCAAGATCGATGGTTAGTGCCCTCTCCCCCGTGGTTCAAACTAGACGCATCTGGTAACTTCTGCGTGCGTGGGTAGGCGGGCGGGATCCAGTTTTGTGCTCTGCTCGAACCTGACCAATTTGGTGGAATTATCTCTGGGGCGCGTGATCCAAGTAGGGCCAAGTGTGTCGATGCTACTGATCTCCCTACTATACCACTATGCATTGCCGTTGCTTAGGCAGCATGCTTACAGGCATTAGTGTCCATATTATCCAGCTTCATCTTTGAAACTAATGTGCTTCCCCCCTTCAGGTTCATCGCCGTTGCTTAGGCAGCATGCTTACAGGCATTTAATGGAACCATGAGCTTAACCTTCTTTTTTGTTTTAACATCTTTACAGCCAAGTAGAAAATAATGTGCTTCCCATGCTCAACCTCTGTTTGGACTCAGGTTCTGCAGAATTGCCTCAGTTCATTTGTCTTACTACTGGGCTAGTGTCACCTTGTAGTTGTAAATATACAATATAACCTATTTCCTTGAGCGAGGAAGTAGCTAACATAGCACTCAAATTCCCCCCTTCAAACAATAATAACTAAGCTCAAAAGAATGATGAGGTGGTTACACAGCTGCTGACAAATCAAGAACTTAACTTTTGCGTGTGTTTGTGTGTGCAGCTTTAACATCTTTACAGGGGTTTCGGTAGTTCATAGTTGGGATTAAACCTTAAATGTAGCCATGGTTTATTAAACGTAGGAAAACAACAGCAAGTCGAAAGAAAAGTAGTTCCCATGCTGAACTTCATTTTATATAGACTGAACTATAGTTTGTTGGACACCCTAGATTGCTGGACGATCTTTAGGCGTCTCTGCAGTACATAGCAGGCCAATCTTAACAAGAGCGATGATATGAAGATCATTGTTCCTGCAGCCATTTAATGACTTTCCTGGTCTGAAGCACTCTCTGCTTCTTGGTCATCTTGGGTCCCACAAAAGAGATTCATGATTCTTGGATCTAGAACGGTAGAACCTCACAAATCATATAACAGTGTAATGGATCCAGTTTTTCTTCCATCACATCTTCCTTATTGCTTCCTTGCTAGATTCCTTATCACTCCTGACACAAGGAGAAGACTGAAAGGGGCATTGCTTTCCTGACACTGTTATCTGTGAACAGTACTTGTCATATTGTCCCCCTACCACTTATTATGAAGTCCTACAAGAAAATGATATGGTCAAAATGTATTGTCTTGCTTTAGCCTTTTCTACCATGTGTTTGTCCTTTAATTTTTCCATGAGCCTTGAGGATGCTGCTCTCATTTCACAGAGATATGGATTTTCATACTAACGGTTTTATTGCTGTGGCTTCCCATACACAATGACCGGTTCCTGGAAAAGCAGCTGATGTTCTTGCTGTTGTGTTTACAGCAACACAAGTTATGTACGGATTATCACTTTTATTTCTGACTGGTTGCCCTTTCATAGTTATTGTGTTTCTGTTACTGCATGGCTGTCGATAATTCTCCTTGGATATACTAGTCTTCTCCCTTCTCTTTGTAATAATGGTCTGCTGATTTTGTGGGCTTTATCAGTAATCCCCTCTACCCTCTGCTGCCCAGATCGAAATCGTCTTCTCCAAAAATTCTTCTATTAGTAATGTCCTTGGCACATGCGTTTCAGTTTTCAACTTTAACAGTCTGATGTGCAAGTTTAACATCTTTACACGGGCATGATTAGTTCATAGTTGGGCTTACACCTTAAAGTATTGTAACACAAGTTTATTAGGTGTTGGAAGAAACAACCAAGTCGAAAGAAAAGTTCCCATGCTGAACTTTATTTTATATATGTTGCATCCTTTTGTTCTGATTATCTAAATCAATCAACAGATGTAGGAACATGTTTATTCAGTAGCTTCTCGTAGAGAGAGGGGAATTGACAAATTGTCCAGATCCACGCAGGCAAATCAGAGTGCCTCTCTGCTAGAATATATGTTTGTTGATAAAACTGAGTACACCATGACTACCCCAATTGATTAATATTTCTTGATTTTCCTTCTTTTATATGCATGTCTAATCTCTGATTTATCCATATATATGTTAGCCGACAGAAAACGGTCAAATCTTAGTGCTGCTGCCCCATGAACACATTTTTTTAATTTGACTGTACATTCAAATGAAGCCAAGTGGAGTAGTATACTGGTAGTATAGTATAATGATATTATCAAAAGGTAAATGCCCTGATTATTTAGCTCTGTCAGATAAATACTCGTCGAAAGTGGGCTCCTATCAAAATTTGTTTCCATTATAATCTTACTCATACAATATTCACACCATGTAATTCTGGAAATATATGCTCATATCTAGTTCTGCATAAAAAATGACAGTATTGACATGTTATAAATAGTTTGTTTGTGTTTCTGTTTATTTTGTTACATTTTGCAGGGATAAAGTGAAGAAAAAGAAGAAAAGATTACTAGAAGATTAGTTTTAGGATTTTCTTTTATTTCCTTGCAATTTTCCTTTTATTGGAAACTTGTAAAGACATTGTAATATTCTTACTATAATAAAAATTATGATTCTATTTCATTTTTGTTTTTAAATTATTTTTTCTTATAGGTTGTTTTCTGTAAATTTAGATTTTTTTTTGTTTTCCAAATACATTACTAGTGGCGCATTTAAGCCCTTATTAGTGGCGCACCTTCCTTTATTACTAGTGGCGCACTTATAAGGTTATTAGTGGCGCACCTGGAGGGAATACTAGTGGAGCACCGAATGGCATACTAATGGCGCACCACATGGTGCGCCATTAGTATCTGCCATACTAATGGCGCACCAGTGGTGCGCCATTAGTAAAAAATACTAGTGGCGTGCTACTAATGGCGCACCGGTAGTGCGCCATTAGTAGGCAAAACCGGTGCGCCATTAGTAGGCCTTTTCCTAGTAGTGGTTTTAATTGTTCACTTAATTGGGATTGAGAATGCTGTCAACCATTCTCAATGTTTCATAACCACCATGATAGTTTAATAAATTTATTCCTTTGCAGTAGGGAAAAACTGGCTTTACGCAAAAACTGTAACCATAGAGCTTTCCACCAGCAATATATGCATATAGTATAGCTGTTCCATTCCATTACTCTCTATGTGTTACTTTGCCAGCATATTCCATGTGCTGACCCGTTTTCGGGCTGCAACTTCTCATGTTGCAGACTTCTCAGACGACGAGTAAGATGTTTTTAGGTCATCGTTCTATACTCAGTGATGCCGTTGGAGTTGATGGACCCATTTATCTTCCAAGTCTTCCGCTGTTATCGACACTAGATGGCCTTAAGCCATATTTATTGTAATAAGTTCTCTTTGAGACAACGATGTAATAAGTGTGTGATTGCCACTCTGCTATAAATCCTTCGATGTACTGTGTGGTGTCAGCATTACTGATCCAGGGATGACACCTGAGCACAGAGCGCTTGATCCATTCGGGTCAGGTCGCGACAGAGAATGGTATCAGAGCACACGCTGACTGTAGGACACGGCCACTAAGTTAAAGCCATAGATCACCATTCTCTTCTCATTTTCTAACTCCTCATCTTTTTTACTCTTTTAGGATGACGAACGTGAAGATTAAGTACGCTCAACCGGATGAAGGCACACCATTTGGATTTCACTTGAAGGAAGTCCCCAAGTACCTGAACATTGGATTACCAAGCTTCACGGGAACCTTCAACGCCACTCTGCCTGAAGAGGAGCGCTGGAAGATTCAAGCTCATGTTCCGGGAAGAACATTCGCGCCAATCACCAAGCCTATAGATAGTGTTTTCAATGCACCAACCTGGAGTCTGGGAAGGAGCATGGCAGCTCATATCACCATAGGACGCATTGGAGAAGTTTATCAAGAAGACCTCAAGGACACTATCTACCAGATTTGCGGACGCCGAGATGAACAATGGGAGTTAGTCAGCACCAAGAAGGATAGATCCATTGCATCTTTCATCCAGGAGTTAAACCAGCACATTCGACGCCACGAGAACCAGATGTGCAATGATATGATAGAGTTGAAGAATGCGAAGGCAAGGATCATCGAGCTAGAAGGAGAACTGAAGTCTACACGCAAGGACTACATGGACGAGATCGTAGCTCTAGCAAGGCACAATGTCGATCTTAAGCAGGAGATTGAAGAACTCAAGAGGAAGTTAGCATCCAAGGAGGAGGACGAGTACGTCGCATGTCCGGACAACTACATCATCATCGATGACACTGATTCGGATCCAAGTGAACCCGACTTTGAAGACGAAGCTGGAGAAGATATCATGGAGTCTTCCATCGGTTCAAATTTCTAGATGACCACCAGATAGTAGTAGTATTCCCCCATGTAAACATTATAGTTCGAGCACTTTTGCGATAGTTTTAGATCGTTTGTAAGCCCTTGTTTGATTGATTGAAGTGATTTTGTGTGAATTTGCTCATGTGCATATGGGTAGTGTTTTCCCTTTAGACCTCACTCTATTCTCAATTCTCGTCTTTTCTAAACCCTCAGATGCCTCCGAGACATGACCCCGGATTTACCATTAAGGATTGGTAACTATGTGTTTCCCTCAGACCTAATAGTATTGGAATCTCAAGGATTGGATGTGATATTAGGCATGGATTGGTTGTCGATGTATGGAGGAAACATCGATTGCGCTAGTAAGTCAATTTTGCTTACCACACCAGAAGGAAGAAGGATCAAGTATGAATCCCGGCATGTGCCAAACAGGACACAAGTAAATTGCCTAACAGGAGTTGTGCAAGAAGAAGTACCAGTGGTAAAGGATTTTCCTGATGTATTTCCTGAGGAATTACCAGGCATGCCACCGGATAGAGACATTGAGTTTTTGATTGAGTTATTGCCAGGTACAGGCCCAATATCGAAGCGACCATACCGGATGCCAGCAAAGGATTTGGTAGAAATTAAGAATCGGATTAAGGAGTTATTGGATAAAGGTTACATTCGTCCAAGTTCTTCGCCTTGGGGATCACCCGTACTTCTAGTGGAAAAGAAGGATGGATCATTAAGGATGGTTGTAGATTATCGGGGATTGAATGAAGTAACCATCAAGAACAAGTACCCACTGCCAATGATCAACGATCTGTTTGATCGGTTGCAAGGAGCTAAAGTGTTTTACAAGATCGGTTTGCGATCAGGGTACCATCAATTGAAGATTCGGGAGCAGGACATACCTAAGACAACATTCACCATGAGATATGGACTGTATGAGTATACCGTTATGTCATTTGGATTGACTAACGCACCTGCCTATTTCATGAACCTGATGAACACAGTGTTTATGGAGTTTTTGGATAAGTTCGTCGTAGTGTTCATTGATGACATCCTAGTTTATTCAAAGGATGAAGAGGAGCATAAGGAACATTTGCGTTTGGTTTTGGAGAAACTAAGGGAACATCAGTTATATGCCAAATTTAGCAAATGCGAGTTTTGGTTAAAGGAAGTTGGATTCATCGGACACGTTATATCCAGAGAAGGTATAGCAGTTGACCCCACAAAGGTTGAGACCGTAACCAAATGGGAAGCACCAACAACAGTTGGAGAGATCCGGAGTTTTCTTGGACTCGCCGGATACTACCGGAGATTCATTGAGAATTTCTCAAAGATCGCGAAGCCTATGACTGAATTATTGAAGAAGGATACTAAGTTCAAATGGACTGAGGAGTGTGAGGCTAGTTTCCAGGAGTTGAAGAAACGTTTAGTTACCTCACCAGTATTGATTTTGCCAGATCAGACCAAGGATTATGAGGTGTATTGCGACGCTTCACGTCGAGGACTTGGAGCAGTGCTTATGCAGGAAGGAAGAGTTGTTTCGTATGCTTCACGGCAACTAAAGCCTCATGAGTTGAATTATGCCACACATGATTTGGAGTTAGCAGCCGTAGTGCATGCATTGAAAACGTGGAGACATTTCCTCATTGGAAATCATTGTGAGGTGTACACAGATCACAAGAGTTTGAAGTACATTTTCACGCAGAAGGAGTTGAACCTCAGATAGAGGAGATGGTTGGAGCTCATCAAGGATTATGACATGAGATTGCATTACCATCCCAGAAAAGCTAATGTAGTAGCTGATGCATTGAGCCGTAAGAGCCATGTCAACACCCTAGTGACGGGAAAAGTACCAAAGGAGTTAGCAGAAAACCTTCGTGAGCTATGTTTGGAAATAGTTCCGAGAGGCTGTGTAGCAGCATTGGAGATTCAGTCAACATTGATGGATAAAATAAGAGAAGCTCAGAAATCTGACAAGGAGATTGCTGCTATAAAAGAGAAGTTGAGCGAGGGAAAAGCAAAGGGATTTCATGAGGATGAGCACGATACCCTATGGTTTGAGGACCGTGTTTATGTGCCAAATGACCCGGAGATCAGGAAGTTGATTTTGCAAGAGGCACATGATTCACTGTATTCGATTCACCCAGGGAATACCAAGATGTATTTGGATTTAAAGGAAACATTCTGGTGGACCGGAATGAAGAAGGATATTGCAGCATATGTAGCAGTTTGTGACGTATGTCAGAGAGTAAAGGCAGAGCATCAGAAGCCAGCAGGATTGTTACAACCATTGCCGATACCCGAATGGAAGTGGGATAAGATAGGCATGGATTTTATCACAGGACTACCCAGGACGAAAGCAGGCTATGACTCGATATGGGTAGTAGTTGATCGTTTGACGAAGGTAGCACATTTTATTCCAGTTAAGACCACTTACACCAGTGCTAAGTTGGCGAAGATATACATGACTAGGATCATTTGTTTGCATGGAGTTCCGAGGAGTATCGTATCAGATAGAGGAACCCAGTTTACCTCAAAGTTTTGGAATCAGTTGCATGAAACTTTAGGAACCAGACTAGAGTTCAGCACAGCTTTTCATCCGCAGACAGATGGACAGACCGAGAGGGTCAATCAGATTTTGGAAGATATGCTGAGAGCTTGTGCACTAGATTATGGATCTAGTTGGGACGATAACTTGCCGTATGCGGAGTTTTCTTATAACAATAGTTATCAAACCAGTTTGAAGATGGCACCTTTCGAAGCTTTATACGGAAGGAGGTGCAGGACACCGTTGTCATGGGACGAAGTTGGAGACCGTCAATTCTTTGGACCAGATTTGATTAAGGAGTCTGAACGGAAAGTTAAGTTGATTCGCGATAGGCTCAAGGTAGCCCAGTCCAGGCAGAAGAGCTACGCAGATTCTAAACGCAAGGAGATAGTTTACGAAATAGGAGACAGAGTTTATCTTCGAGTATCCCCACTTCGAGGAGTTAAGCGCTTTGGAGTTAAGGGAAAATTAGCACCGCGTTTCGTTGGACCGTATAAGATCTTGCAACGTATGGGAGAAGTCGCTTATAAGTTGGAATTACCAGAGGGACTGTCAGGAGTTCATGATGTATTCCATGTTTCTCAGCTGAAGAAATGTCACGCCGAGATGGCAGAGGTACCGCTAAGAGATACAGTACCACTCGAAGCGATTCAGTTGAAGGACGACTTAACGTATGAGGAGAAGCCAGTCAAGATTCTCGATTATGCCAGCAGAGTTACCCGCAGCAAGGTTATCAAGTTTTGCAAAGTTCAGTGGAACCACCACTCAGAGGATGAAGCCACATGGGAGAGAGAGGAAGATTTGCTCAAGGACCACCCTCACCTATTTTCTAGCCAACCCGAATCTCGAGGGCGAGATTCATCTTAAGGGGGGTAGGTTTGTAACATCCCAAATTGTCAATTTGGAATGTTATACATTAGATCATCATGCATATCATATTTTCTTGCATTTTTGCCCGATCCTAGAAATTTCACGCAACTCAAGGACCTTCGGAGAGAGTTGGAGATTTCGTTATTTTCATATTTGAGAGTTTTGTCGAATTTGAAAAGAGGATCATTTGATTTATTTATTTCATCTTCATTAATTTTTCCAGTGTCAAAATATATAAGAGAGGGAATAATATGACTTTCCCAAATTGAGGAAAAATGAAGATTTAATAAATAGATCAATTTTGGTTTTTACCGGAGTTTTGTTTGCGTTTTATTTGAATAGGGAAAAATGCGTGTTTTCAAAAATTGCATTTTAGGTCCGGAGTAAAGTTCATTTTGTTCGGCTCATTTTTAGGAGTCGGGGAAATTTTACTTTAGAATTTTTGGAGCCCGTTTAGATTTTCTTTTCTGTGTTCTTCTGCGCGCGAAACCGTTTAAAAAAACCCGCAGGCCAGCCGGGCCAAAGGCCCAGCCAGCCGGCCGCCCCAGCCCCTGCGCGCGCGCGCCTAGCGCAGGAGGAAGCCGTCGCCGCCAGAGTCCTAGTAGGACTCGGTTTGCCTTTTTTTTAGGATTCCTTTTTCCTCTCTTTTTCTTGTCCCCTGCCCCAAGAAAGCCCCTCCCCTCCCCAATATAAATACCCCAACACCCCCCCCCCTAAACCCATCAAATCAAACCTCAAGCCCCAAGCCCTCCACCGCACCCCACACCCGCGCCGCCGCCCTTGCGCCCTACACCGCCGCCGCACCTCGCCCACGCCGCCGCCGCCGCCCCACGCCGCGCCGCCGGAGCCCCTCGCCGGAGACCTCGCCGGAGGTTGCCCTGCGTCTCTTTTCCTCGGATCGTTTTCTTCTATTCATTCCGATTCTTTTCTTCTCTTCTGATTCGTTTTCTTTCCGGTTCTTCTCTAAACCGTTCCGGTTTTCTAGATCGGTTTTTGTTTCGATTTTCTTCCGAAACCCTAGATCGGATTCGTTTTCTTTTCCGATTTAGTTGCCTTTGGACCGTTCGCCGGACCGTTCGTCCTAACGAACGTGATCACCGGATTCTTCTAGGTTAACGAACGTCCATTCGTTTAACCGTTCGTCTCTTTTCTTTCGTCGGATTTATTCCGCGTTCTTTTCGATCTCGATCTCAGATCCGATCTTCGTTCTAGTTTATCTTCTCGCTCGTTTATCGGAATCAGGTGATTCAAGCGCCTGGAGTTTCGTTTCGAAACCCCATTCCGTCTAATCAACTTAAACAAGTTTTTGCCCCGGTAAAATTTGACCTAGTTTCAACTTGCTAGAACCGAGTTGTTTTCTTCCGCCGGTTGTTTTCTGTTTCTTTGTTCGGTTCGTTCTTTCTTTGCAACCGGAGTTCTTAAGTTGAACCTTCTGGTTCGTTCTCTTGTTCGAGTTTTACCTGTGCATTAGTCGAGTACTCATTGTGTGCTTGTTGTTTGTCTGCGATAGATTACCCGGATTGCGCCGCCTGTTACTTCGAATCCATAGGTCTCGCGAATCATCAGCAAGGCAAGTAACACTTTGATCATACCTTTTCTACAACCCATGTTTTATTGCATTAGATCAATCCTCTCACATTGCATGATTAGGATCTAATTAAACTGTGGGATGGGAAGTAGATGAGGTAGTACCTATTACCTGTATTATTATGAAACCTTTGGGAGTTACTTCTACGTTTGCTTATTATGCCATGCTATGCTAGTAGACGTGGATTGGGTGAGTGATATCCATGACAGATTTGAGTATTGTTAATTAATGGTTTATCTAAGGTGGCAACTTAAACACACATCTGGGTGGATTGAGGCACCTGATGTCTATCAGGACTTGCCTGTTTTATTTTGGACCGCCACCCAGGCTCAAAGGGATCATAAGATAATTCATGCTAGAAACTTCCGTGTGCAGCCACATGCTACTATGGGCTCTGGCATAGTTGACTAAGTTGTGCGAACTCTTACGGGGTGGACTAGCAGATGTAGGGGTTGTAGGTGGTACGGTCTACCCCACATGTAAGGTGCTAGCGCTTCTGAAAGACTATGTCTCGGTCATCCGTTTCTCAAACACCATGTAGTGCGAGAAAACAAACGGAGGCGATCGAGTCATGTGGGGAAAAGTGCGCAAACCTCTGCAGAGTGTATAAACTAATCATGATTAGCCGTGTCCCCGGTTATGGACAACTTGAGTATCTAGTACTTGAATATCATGTGAATCTCAACATGTTACTTCTAATTAATGTTGTTGGGTTTTAATTGTTCGCTTAATTGGGATTGAGAATGCTGTCAACCATTCTCAATGTTTCACAACCACCATGATAGTTTAATAAATTTATTCCTTTGCAGTAGGGAAAAACTGGCTTTACGCAAAAACTGTAACCATAGAGCTTTCCACCAGCCATATATGCATATAGTATAGTTGTTTCATTCCATTACTCTCTATGTGTTACTTTGCCAGCATTCCATGTGCTGACCCGTTTTCGGGCTGCAACTTCTCATGTTGCAGACTTCTCAGATGACGAGTAAGATGTTTTTAGGTCGTGGTTCTATACTCAGTGATGCCGTTGGAGTTGATGGACCCATTTATCTTCCAAGTCTTCCGCTGTTATCGACACTAGATGGCCTTAAGCCATATTTATTGTAATAAGTTCTCTTTCAGACAACGATGTAATAAGTGTCTGATTGCCACTCTGCTATAAATCCTTCGATGTACTGTGTGGTGTCAGCATTACTGATCCAGGGATGACACCTGAGCACAGAGCGCTTGATCCATTCGGGTCGGGTCGCGACACCAAACCCCTGTTATATACCCATGTTAGATGCGACGTTTGTGAGCTGTCATTTGTTTGATGTTTTCCGACAGCCACAAAATAAAATATGTCTTTTCCAAACCATTGTTTGCATTGTTTGTATCCCTCTCTATCTCTCTTATCTCACCCCCAAACCCTGGACCCAAAAGATGATGAATGGAGATGGACGAGTATTTCCGAGATTCATGACACAACCGGAGGTAGCACACTGGATACGAAACATGGAAGATCGCATGAAGGAGCACGGTATTGAAGGAGAGTATATGGTTCCATACACCCTACGAAAGATCACACAAGGTGCTGCGAAATGGCGAGAGATACATCAAGCCATACAAGGATGGAATGGAACCAATGCTTGGGATGAATTCAAGACGATTCTACTGAGGTCCCATCTTACCCAAAATCCAGGTGAACCTAAAGAGAAGAAGCCTTGTGCATGTAAGATTTGTGGAGAAATGGGACACACCCATAAAGAACACAAGGATGAATGCCCTAATTGTGAAGGAAGTCACCTAACTGAAGAATGCCCAACTAGGCAGATCACTTGTTTCTTGTGTGAAGGGACTACCCACTACCCTGCTTAGTGTCACATTTACCCCATGGTACAAAGAACCATCTAGCAGAAGAAAGAAGCAATGAAAGGAGCCCTTATGGAAATTTTAGAAGAACCTGTGATGAAGGAAGAGGTGGAGGACACACCCGAAGAAGACCTAGTTAAACCCTGCACCAAGTCTTGCTATTCGTGTGGGGAAAAAGGACACAGCTCCTAGAATTGTTTGAATGGGGATCTAGTAGAATTCCCGACAGAGGAAGTAGAGTATGACCCACGGGAAATAGAAAGCCTGATTGGAATGGAAAAGTCCAGGAAGAGAAGTAGATTGGATTCCAGGAAGGATCTGAGTCATATCACCTGTTACAGGTGCAAGAACTTAGGTCATTATGCCTATAAATGTCGAAAGAAGAAATACGCCAATAAACGTTGAAAGAGGAAGCCAAGAGCCCAAAGGGCGGACATCATCCCCAAGAAGCCTAAAGACTTATCGAAAGTTATTTGTTTACGCTGCAAGGAAACAGGACACTATGCAAATAGATGTCCCGACAAGATGAAAGCTGGAGCTAAGTAGTTGAGAACTTAACATTGGTAATAAGCATAGTAGGAAGCATTCTTTTTGGGGAACATGGAGTGAGTTATGGAATGGAAGTTTGAGATATTGTAATGAATTCATGAAATCAATAAAGTTCTCGTGTCATGATTTCATACGCTGAATCTTTATGAGTGTTACTCTATGAAGGAGTTTTGTCTCGATATGTGGGGTATCCTCAGGGTATGAAGAGATGATGTACTATTGGATATAAAGGGGGTGTAATGTTGGTAATAAGGAGCAGTTGTAACTCCATGATGAGCCTGAGTAATCACGTCTTAGTTTGGTGCCAATAGAAGGAAGAGGGATAGTACAATTGGATGGAATTAAGAATGTTAGGAAGCTGGATGTTGGAATAACGATCAGTTGCCCCGAGGATGTGTTATTATCAGATTTTAGTCCCAAACAAGTTGGGGTAGGCTAGAGGTGAAACCCATAAGATCTTGTGACCAACTCATGGTTCTGGCACATGGATAGCAAGCTTGAGAACCCATCTACTAAAAATAAAAGATATGATAAAAAGGATTTCATTCCCAGGAAACATGGTAAGTAAGAGAACCATGGGTTCAAAAACCTATGTCATTTCCTAGTAAGGCTGAGAAATATAAAGATGAAGAGGCTTTTAATCGCTTTGTTGAAATGCCTAGACCTATATTTCTGCAAACACGTTTGACTGCTATTTTGAAAATGCCTCCTTACTCTAAATATATGAAAGATATTGCCACTAATAAAAGGAAAATACCCAAGGATGAAATTTCCACCATGCTTGCAAATTATTCATTTGACAAAAAGGTGAGATCAACGAATGCCTACTATACCATTCTCCATCAAAAGTGATTGTGTCAAAACTACTTTATGTGACTTAGCAGCTGGTGTTAGTGTTATGTCTTTCTCTTTATATAGAAGACTTGATTTGAGTAAATTGACACCTACTGAAATATCTTTGCAAATAGCCGATAAATCGACTACTATACCTACTGAATTTGCGAGGACATTCCTGTTGAATAGTTGCGAATGTAACTATCTTAACAGACTTTGTTATTCTTGATATGCCCGAGGATGACAACATATCGATGATCCTTGGTAGACCCTTTTTGAATATTGTAGGGGATGTTATTGGTTGCATCAAAAGCAAGGTCACTTTTCATGTCAATGGTAATGAGCAGACAGTATATTTTCTAAAGAAACAGAGTTCAATAAATAGTATCAACTCTATTGAAAGAATTATGATAGACACTATTGGAGGTTTTGAATTTCCTCTTCAGTACCCAAAAATAAATATCAAACTCTTATTGTTGGGGAAATGCATATCCCCATTGAGGTAACTTAGTGTTATACAAAAAAATTAGTTTCATGTTACTCAAAAATAGTTTGTTAATAAGACTTGATCAACCTTATTAATGGATCCTTTTTGAGTGGCATGTGGTCGATGAATTCCGTAAGCTCAACTTTATGTAATCCTAGTTTGCTCTCCATTATTTATAATTAAATAAAGTAAAATACCATGATTATCTTGTTTTCTGAACTATCCGTGCAATAAAAAATGACGCAAAAATAAAAGTGCTCAAAATGTCATAAAAATTTAACATGATTTTTTCTAGAATATTTAAGAATTTTGGCATTGAATACACCCTAGGGGGGTGTGCTACTTGTAAGCTGCATTGGGATTTCCTCGAAGAGGAGAGGATAATGTAGTACAGTAGAGATAAGCATTTCCCCCAGTTAATAACCAAGATTATCAATCCAGTTGGAGAACCACGTAACACCTTGTTAGCAATACATGCACACAAAATAACAAATCCTTGCACCCAATGCAAACAAGGGGTTGTCAATCCCTTGGCGGTTACTTGCAAGATTAAATTGTATGGTGATAGATAGGTAAACCGCACAAAAATACAAAATAATATAAAGAAAGTAAAATTGCAGCAAGGTATTTTTGGTTTTAATATGATAGAAAAAAGACCTGGGGACATAGTTTTCACTAGAGGCTTCTCTCTTGAAAATAGCATATGGTGGGTAAACAAATTACTGTTGGGCAATTGATAGAAAAGCGAATAATCATGATGATATAAAAGGCAATGATCATGTATATATGCATCACATCCGAGACAAGTAGATCAAAATGATTCTGCATCTACTACTATTACTCCACACATCGACCGATATCAAGCATGCATCTAGAGTATTAAGTTCATAAAGAACGGAGTAACGCCTTAAGAAAGATGACATGATGTAAACAAAGAACTCACGTATGAATAAAACCCATCCTTTATCCTTAATGGTAATGATACAATACGTGTCACATCCCTTTCATTCACTAGGATTGAGCACCGCAAGATCGAACCCATTACAATGCACCCCTTCCATTGCAAGAAAAATCAATCTAGTTGGCCAAACCAAATCAATAGATCGAGAGAAATACGAAGTTGTAGCAATCATGCATAAAAGAGTTTAGAGAAAACACAAATAATATTCATGGATAAATCTGATCATAAACTCACAATTCATCGGATCCCAATAAACGCACCGCATAAAGTCATTACATCAAATAGGTCTCCAAGAACATCGAGGAGAACATTGTATTAAAGATAAGAGAGAGAGATAGAGAGAGAGAAGGCCATTTAGCTACTAGCTATTGAACTGTAGGTCTGAAGTAAACTACTCACGCATCATTGGAAGGGCAGCAAGGTTGATGTAGTGCCCCTCCGTGATCAATTCCCCCTCTGGCAGAGTACCGAAGAAGGCCTCCAAATGGGATCTCACCAGAACAGAAACTTGTGGTGACAGAAAAAGTATTTCGGGTGGCTCTCTAATGTTAGGGGAATATTTTAGAATTTATAGAGGTGGAATTTGGTCAAGAGGTGCCACGAGGGGCCCACAAGCCTAGGGGCACCCCCTGGGTGCACCTCCCGAGCTCGTTGCTCCCTCATGGCTCTTCAGGTCTTCTCTCGAACCTTCTAGGGTCTCTTCTGGTCCATAAAAAATGAATCCAAAGTTTTTTCTCCATTCAGACTCTGTTTGCTATTGATTTCCTGAAAAGCCAAAAACAAGCAAAACAACAACAACTGGCACTGGGCACTAGGTTAATAGGTTAGTCTCAAAAAATGATATATAATTGCATATAAAACATCCAAGATTGATACTATAATAGCAGGGAACAATCAAAAGTTATAGATAGGTCGCATCTAGCTCCTCACTTGATTCATCTTCTGTTTTGAGTAAACTTGCAACACCACCGCCTGTTATTAATTCGGATATGTCGCAAGTAATTGATGGTGCTACTTCTGATATGAGTGATACTATTGAGATGGAGAAGGAAAAAAATGAGAAAGTCTCACATTGACGAGGCTAATCAATGGGCTATGGAGATGCCCATCAATTGATGACAATGCAAGGAGTACGGATTGCCATGCAATGAATGTACTAAGAGCTATAAGTGTATGAAATATCAAAAATAAAAACTAAGTTGGTGTGCATCCAACTTGCTTGCTCATGAAGACCTCGAGCATTTGAGGAAGCCCATCATCGGAATATACAAGCCAAGTTCTATAATGAAAAATTCCCACTAGTATATGAAAATGAAAGCATACGAGACTCTCTATATGAAAATTATGGTGCTACTTTGAAGCACAAGTGTGGAAAAGGATAGTAACATTGCCCCTTCTCTATTTTTCTCTCTATTTTTTCTCTTTTTTTGGTGGGCGCTTTTTGGCCTCTTTTTTCTTGGGATCTTTTTGGCCTCTTTTTTATTTCCTCATTGGGCAATGCTCTAATAATGAATAATGATGATCATCACACTTCTATTTACTTACAACTCAAAATTACAACTCGATACTAGAACAAAATATGACTCTATATGAATGCCTCTGGCGGTGTACCAGGATGTGCAATGATCTAGCGTAACATGTATAATAATGATGAACAGTGGTTGTGGAAGAAATATAGTCTCCATCATCCCGACTTGTGGGGCAATTATAGTCTCCATCATCCTTTCATCACTGGTACAATGCTCTAACAATGAATATTGATGATCATCACACTTCTATTTTACTTACAACTCGATATCTAGAACAAAGTATGACTCTATATGAATGCCTCTTGCAGTGTACCATGATGTGCAATGATCTAGCATAACATGTATAAAAAATGATGAACTGTGGTTGAGCCAAAAATACTATGTCAGCTATATGATCATGCAAAGCAATATGGCAATAATGATGTGTTCCATAAAAACGGAACGGTGGAAGTTGCATGGCATTATATCTCGGAATGGCTATGGAAATGCCATAATATGTAGGCATGGTGGTTGTTTTGAGGAAGATATAAGGAGGCTTATGTGTGATAGAGCATATCATATCATGGGCTTTGGATATACTAGCAAAGTTTGCACCAACTCTCGAGGTGAGAAACGGCAATGCACAGTACTGAAGAGGCTAGCAAATTGCGGAAAGGTGAGAATTCGTATAATTCATGGACTCACATTAGTCATAAAGAAATCATATACTTATTGCGATAGTTTATTTTCCCTCAAAGCAAAGTACTACTAAGCATGCCCTTGTGGGGATATATTGGTAGGAAAAGACCAACGCTCATCCCTGACCGGCACTCATAAGGAAGACAATCAATAATAAATCAAGCTCCAACTTCTTAGCATAATGAGAGACCATACGTGCATGCTTCGGGAATCACAAACGTTAACACCAATATTCTTACCAAAACAAAATCATTCACTAGTACCTCCCACATATTACCATCCTTAATATCGCAAAACTATTGCAAGGAATCAAACTTATCATATTCAGTGATCTACATGAAAGTTTTTATTATATCCTTCGTGAATACCTATCACATTAGGACCCATTTCATAACCCATGCATATTGCCATTACTATTTATCAAACTCTAAAAATGATATAAGTGAAGCATCAGAGTGCAACTATTTCTTTAAAATATATATAACCACTGTCGTGCTCTACAAAAATGTAAGTGAAGCACTAGAGCAATTGCCTATCTCAAAGGATATAAGTGAAGCACAAAGAGTATTCTACCAAATCACGAATGAGTGCATCTACCTCTCAAAAGGTGTGTCCAGCAAATATGATTGTGGCAAACTAAAAAGAAAACAAAGCAAAGACTCATATAATACACGACACTCCAAGCAAAACTCATATCATGTGATGAATAAAAATATAGCTCCAAGTAGTTTACCGATGATTGGTAGAAAAAATAGGGGATGCCTTCCAGGGCATCTCCAAGCTTAGATGCTTGGGTTTCCTTTAATATTACCTTGAGGTGCCTTGGGAATCCCCAAGCTTAGGATCTTGCCACTCTCAATTCCTTCATCCATCGCAATCTCACTCAAAACTTAAAAACTTCAGCATAAAAAACTAAACAGAAACCTTCGTGAGATCCGTTAGTATAATAAAAAATCACAAACTTTAGTTACTGTTATGAACCATATATTTTTATTTCATAATACCTATTGTATTCCAACTTCTCCATGACTTATTGATACGTCTCCAACGTATCTATAATTTTTTATTGTTCATGCTATTATATTATCTATTTTGGATGTTAATGGGCTTTATTTTACACTTTTATATCATTTTTGAGACTAACCTACTAACCGAAGGCCCAGCCCAAATTGTTATTTTTTGCCTATTTTAGAGTTTCACCGAGAAGGAATATCAAATGGAGTCCAAATGGAATGAAACCTCCGGGACGTGATTTTCTCAACAAATGTGATCCAGGAGACTTGGAGTGGGCCTCAAGAAACAATCGAGGAGGCCACGAGGCAGGGGGCGCGCCTACCCCCCTAGGCGTGCCCTCCACCCTCGTGGGCCCCTCGTTGCTCCACCGATGTACTTCTTCCTCCTATATATATCCACGTACCCCCCAAACATCTAGGAGCACCACGAAAACCTAATTCCACCGCAGCAACCTTCTGTACCCAAGAGATCCCATCTTGGGGCCTTTTCCGAAGCTCCGCCGGAGGGGGCATTGATCACGGAGGGCCTCTACATCAACTCCATGGCCTCTCCGATGATGTGTGAGTAGTTTACTTCAGAACTTTAGGTCCATAGTTATTAGCTAGATGGCTTCTTCTCTCTCTTTGGATCTCAATACAAAGTTCTCCTCGATCTTCTTGGAGATCTATTCGATGTAATCTTCTTTTGCGGTGTGTTTGTCGAGATTCGATGAATTGTGGTTTACGATCCAGATTATCTATGAACAATATTTGATTCTTCTCTGAATTATTTTATGTATGATTGGTTTATCTTTGCAAGTTTCTTTGAATTATGAGTTTGGTTTGGCCTAGTCGATTGCTCTTTCTTGCAATGGGAGAAGTGCTTAGCTTTGGGTTCAATCTTGCGGTGCTCGATCCCAGTGACAGTAGGGGAAATGACACGTATTGTATTGTTGCCATCGAGGATAAAAAGATGGGGTTTATATCATATTGCATGAGTTTATCCCTCTACATCATGTCATCTTACTTAAAGCATTACTCTGTTCTTATGAACTTAATACTCTAGATGCATGTTGGATAGCGGTCGATGTGTGGAGTAATAGTAGTAGATGCAGAATTGTTTCGGTCTACTTGTCACGAACATGATTCCTATGTACATGATCATACCTAGATATTCTCATAACTATGCTCAATTCTATCAATTGCTCGACAGTAATTCGTTTGCCCATCGTAAATACTTATGCTCTTGAGAGAAGCCACTAGTGAAACCTATGGGCCCCAGCTCTATCTTCCATCATATTAATCTTCCAACACTTAGCTTTTTCTATTGTCGTTTATTTTACTTTGCATCTTTATTTCTCTTTATCATAAAAATACCAAAAATATTATCTTATCATATCTATCAGATCTCACTCTCGTAAGTGATCGTGAAGGGATTGACAACCCCTTTATCGCATTGGTTGCGAGGTTCTTATTTGTTTGTGTAGGTGCGTGGGACTCGAGTGTGATCTCCTACTAGAATGATACCTTGGTTCTCAAAAACAGAGGGAAATACTTACGCTACTTTACTGCATCACCCCTTCCTCTTCAAGGGAAAACCAACACAGTGCTCAAGAGGTAGCAAGAAGGATTTCTGGCGCTGTTGCCGGGGAGATTCACGCCAAGTTAAGTCAAGATTTGACTCCCGACAACGAGCCATTATTGCCACCGTTGCCGGGGAGTCTACACACAAGTCAAGACATACCAAGTACCCATCACAAACTCTTATCCCTCGCATTACATTATTAGCCATTTTCCTCTCCCCCACTTCACCATTGTTGTTTTATTCGCCCTCTCTTCTCCGTTCCCCTTCTCTTTCCCAATTTGCCTCTTTCGCTTGCTTCTTGTTTGCTCATGTGACTCAAGATAATACTTAATTTTGTGACTTTACCAATACCAAAAATAATGATTTTATTAGCACTCCGATTGCTCCTCTTACCGATGCTGAATCTTGTGAAATCAATACTGCTTTGCTGAATCTTGTCATGAAAAATCCGTTTTCTGGCCTTCCTAGTGAAGATGCCGCTACCCATCTAAACAACTTTGTTGATTTATGTGATATTCAAAAGAAGAAAGATGTGGATAATGATATTGCTAAACTTAAGATATTTCTGTTTTCGGTTAGAGATCATGCTAAAGCTTGGTTTTCGTCTTTGCCTAAAAATAGTATTGATTCATGGAATAAGTGCAAAGATTCTTTTATCTCTAAGTATTTTCCTCCCGCTAAGATCATCTCTCTTAGAAACGATGTTATGAATTTTAAGCAACTTGATCATGAACATGTTGCACAATCTTGGGAGAGGATGAAATTAATGATACGTAATTGCCCTACAGATGGTTTGAATTTATGGATGATTATACAGAATTTTTATGCCGGATTGAATTTTGCTTCTAAATATCTTTTAGATTCGGCCGCAGGAGGCACTTTTATGGAAGTCAGTTTAGGAGAAGCTACCAAACTCCTAGATAATATTATGGTTAATTATTCTCAATGGCACACTGAAAGATCTACTAGTAAAAAAGTGCATGCAATTGAAGAGATCAATGTTTTGAGTGGAAAGATGGATGAACTTATGAAATTGTTTGCTAATAAGATTGCTCCTACTGATCCTAATGATATGCCTTTGTCTACTTTGATTGAGAATAATAATGAATCTATGGATGTGAATTTTGTTGGTAAGAACAATTTTGGTAACAACGCGTATGGAGGTAATTTTAATTCTAGGCCATTTCCTAGTAATTCCTCTACTAATTATGGTAATTCCTACAACAATTCTTATGGAAATTTTAATAAGATGCCCTCTGAATTTGAGACTAGTGTTAAGGAGTTTATGAATTCGCAAAAGAATTTCAATGCTTTGCTTGAAGAAAAATTGCTTAAGGTTGATGAATTGACTAGGAACGTTGATAGAATTTCTCTTGATGTTGATTCTTTGAAACTTAGATCTATTCCACCTAAGCATGATATCAATGAGTCTCTCAAAGCCATGAGAATTTCCATTGATGAGTGCAAGGAAAGAACCGCTAGGATGCATGCTAAGAAAGATTGCTTTGTGAAAGTGTGTTCTTCTAGTTTTCATGATAATAAGGATGAAGATCTAAAAGTTATTGATGTGTCCCCTATTAAATATTTGTTTTGCAATATGAATCTTGATAATGATGGGACTGAATATGAGCCACCTTTACCTAGAAGGCGTTCCAAAAATTTAGAGTTTTTAGATCTTGATGCAAAAATTGTTAAAAGTGGGATTGAAGAGGTCAAAAATTTAGATATCAATGAACCCACTATTTTGGATTTCAAAGAATTTAATTATGATAATTGCTCTTTGATAGATTGTATTTCCTTGTTTCAATCCGTGCTAAATTCTCCTCATGCTTATAGTCAAAATAAAGCTTTTACTAAACATATCGTTGATGCTTTGATGCAATCTTATGAAGAAAAGCTTGAGTTGGAAGTTTCTATCCCTAGAAAACTTTATGATGAATGGGAACCTACTATTAAAATAAAAATTAAATATCATGAGTGCTATGCTTTGTGTGATTTGGGTGCTAGTGTTTCCACGATTCCGAAAACTTTATGTGATTTGCTAGGATTCTATGAATTTGATGATTGTTCTTTAAACTTGCACCTTGCGGATTACACTATTAAGAAACCTATGGGAAGAATTAATGATGTTCTTATTGTTGCAAATAGGAACTATGTGCCCGTAGATTTCATTGTTCTTGATATAGGTTGCAATCCTTCATGTCCTATTATTCTTGGTACACCTTTCCTTAGAACGATTGGTGCAATTATTGATATGAAGGAAGGGAATATTAGATTCCAATTTCCATTAAGGAAAGGCATGGAATACTTCCCTAGAAATAAAATTAAATTACCATATGAATCTATTATGAGAGCCACTTATGGATTGCCTACCAAAGATGGCAATACATAGATCTATCCTTGCTTTTATGCCTAGCTAGGGGCGTTAAACGATAGCGCTTGTTGGGAGGCAACCCAATTTTATTTTTATTCCTTACTTTTTGCTCCTGTTTAGTAATAAATAATTTATCTATCCTCTGTTTTGGTTGTGTTTTTTGTGTTTAATTAGTGTTTTTCCAGGTAGAACCGTTGGAAGACTTGGGGAAAGTCTTTTTGATCTTGCTGTAAAAAACAGAAACTTTAGCGCTCACGAGAATTGCTGCCATTTTTATTTGGAGAGTGATATTTAGTTAATTATTTTTGAAGATTATTAATATATAAATTCATCACTTCCAGAAATTTATTTTAGAATTTTTAGGGTTCCAGAAGTTTGTGTTAGCTACAGATTACTACAAACTGTTCTGTTTTTGACAGATTCTGTTTTTCATGTGTTGTTTGCTTATTTTGATGAATCTATGGCTAGTAAAAGAGTTTATAAACCATATAGAAGTTGTAATACAGTAGGTTTAGCACCAATATAAATCAAGAATGAGTTCATTACAGTACCTTGAAGTGGTGTTTTGTTTTCTTTCGCTAACGGAGCTCACGAGATTTTCTATTTAAGTTTTGTGTTGTGAAGTTTTCAAGTTTTGGGTAAAGATTTGATGGATTATGGAACAAGGAGTGGCAAGAGCCTAAGCTTGGGGATGCCCATGGCACCCCAAGGTAAAATTCAAGGACACAAAAAAGCCTAAGCTTGGGGATGCCCCGGAAGGCATCCCCTCTTTCGTCTTCGTCTATCGGTAACTTTACTTGGAGCTATATTTTTATTCACCACATGATATGCATTTTGCTTGGAGCGTCTTGTATGATTTGAGTCTTTACTTTTTAGTTTACCACAATCATCCTTTCTTTACACACCTTTTGAGAGAGACTCACATGATTTGAAATTTATTAGAATACTCTATGTGCTTCACTTATATCCTTTGAGCCATATAGTTTTTGCTCTAGTGCTTCACTTATATCTTTTAGAACACAGCGGTGGTTTTATTTTATAGAAATAATTGATCTCTCATGCTTCGCTTATATTATTTTGAGAGTCCTTCAGAACAACATGGAAATTTGCTTTTAGGGATAATATAAAAACTTTCATAGAAGTGCATTGAATACTATGAGAAGTTTGATACTTGATAATTGTTTTGAGATATGGAGATGGTGATATTAGAGTCATGCTAGTTGAGTAGTTGTGAATTTGAGAAATACTTGTGTTGAAGTTTGTGATTCCCGTAGCATGCACATATGGTGAACCGTTATGTGATGAAGTCAGAGCATGATTTATTTATTGATTGTCTTCCTTATGAGTGGCGGTCGGGGACGAGCGATGGTCTTTTCCTACCAATCTATCCCCCTAGGAGCATGCGCGTAATACTTTGCTTTGATAACTTGTAGATTTTTGCAACAAGTATATGAGTTATTTATGACTAATGTTGAGTCCATGGATTATACGCACTCTCATCCTTCCACCATTGCTAGCCTCTCTAATATCGCGCACTTTTCGCCGGTATCATACACCCACCATATACCTTCCTCAAAACAGCCACCATACCTACCTATTTTGGCATTTCCATAGCCATTCCGAGATATATTGCCATGCAACTTTCCATCGTTCCGTTATTATGACACGCTTCATCATTGTCATATTGCTTGCATGATCATGTAGTTGACATCATATTTGTGGCAAAGCCACCGTTCATAATTCTTCATACATGTCACTCATGCATGATTGCACATCCCGGTACACCGCCAGAGGCATTCACAAACACTCATATTTTGTTCTAAGTATCGAGTTGTAATTCTTGAGTTGTAAGTAAATAAAGTGTGATGATCATCATTATTAGAGCATTGTCCCAAGTGAGGAAAGGATGATGGAGACTATGATTCCCCCACAAGTCGGGATGACACTCCGGACGAAAAAAAGAGGGCAAAAGAAAAAAAGGCCCAAAGAAAAAAAAGAGAAAAAGAGAGAAGGGACAATGCTACTATCCTTTTTCCACAGTTGTGCTGCAAAGTAGCACCATGATCTTCATGATAGAGAGTCTCCTATGATATCACTTTCATATACTAGTGGGAATTTTTCATTATAGAACTTGGCTTGTATATTCCAATGATGGGCTTCCTCAAAATGCCCTAGGTCTTCATGAGCAAACAAGTTGGATGCACACCCACTTAGTTTCTTTTGTTGAGCTTTCATATACTTATAGCTCTAGTGCATCTATTGCATGGCAATCCCTAATCACTCACATTGATATCTATTAGTGGGCATCTCCATAGCCCGTTGATACGCCTAGTTGATGTGAGACTATCTTCTCCTTTTTGTCTTCTCCACAACCATCATTCTATTCCACATATAGTGCTATGTCCATGGCTCACGCTCATGTATGGTGTGAAGATTAAAAAAGTTTGAGAACATCAAAAGTATGAAACAATTGCTTGGCTTGTCATCGGGGTTGTGCATGATTTAAATATTTTGTGTGGTGAAGATAGAGCATAGCTATACTATATGATTTTGTCGGGATAACTTTATTTGGCCATGTTATTTTGAGAAGACATAATTTCTTAGTTAATATGCTTGAAGTATTACTATTTTTATGTCAATATTAAACTTTTATCTTGAATCTTTCGGATCTGAACATTCATGCCACAATAAAGAAAAATTACATTGAGAAATATGTTAGAAAGCATTCCACATCAAAAATTCTTCTTTTATCATTTACCTACTCGAGGATGAGCAGGAATTAAGCTTGGGGATGCTTGATACGTCTCCAACGTATCTATAATTTTTGATTGCTCCATGCTATTATATTATCTATTTTGGATGTTAATGGGCTTTATTTTACACTTTTATATCATTTTTGGGACTAACCTACTAACCGGGGGCCTCGCTCGAATTGCTGTTTTTTACCTATTTTAGAGTTTTGCCAAAAAGGAATATCAAACGGAGTCCAAACGGAATGAAACCTTTGGGAACGTGATTTTCTCAACAAACGTGATCCAGGAGACTTGGAGTGGGCATCAAGAAACAATCGAGGAGGCCACGAGGCAGGGGGCGCACCTACCCCCCTAGGCGCTCCCTCCACCCTCGTCGGCCCCTCGTTGCTCCACCGACGTACTTCTTCCTCCAATATATATCCACGTACCCCCCAAACATCCAGGAGCACCACGAAAACCTAATTCCACCGCCGCAACCTTCTGTACCCGAGAGATCCCATCTTGGGGCCTTTTCCGGAGCTTCGCCGGAGGGGGCATTGATCATGGAGGGCTTCTACATCAACTCCATGGCCTCTCCGGTGATGTGTGAGTATTTTACTTCAGACCTTCGGGTCCATAGTTATTAGCTAGATGGCTTCTTCTCTCTCTCTTTGTATCTCAATACAAAGTTCTCCTCGATCTTCTTGGAGATCTATTCGATGTAATCTTCTTTTGCGGTGTGTTTGTCGAGATCCGATGAATTGTGGGTTTATGATCCAGATTATCTATGAACAATATTTGATTCTTCTCTGAATTCTTTTATGTATGATTGGTTTTTATTTGCAAGTCTCTTTGAATTATCAGTTTGGTTTGGCCTACAAGATTGATCTTTCTTGCAATTGGAGAAGTGCTTAGTTTTGGGTTCAATCTTGTGGTGCTCGATCCTAGTGACATTAGGGGAAACGACATGTATTGTATTGTTGCCATCAAGGATAAAAAGATGGGGTTTATATCATATTGCATGAGTTTATCCCTCTACATCATGTCATCTTACTTAAAGCATTACTCTGTTCTTATGAACTTAATACTCTAGATGCATGCTGGATAGCGGTCGATGTGTGGATTAATAGTTGCAGATGCAGAATCGTCTCGGTCTACTTGTCACGGATGTGATGCCTATATACATGATCATACCTAGATATTCTCATAACTATGCTCAATTCAATCAATTGCTCGACAGTAATTCGTTTGCCCATCGTAAATACTTATGCTCTTGAGAGAAGCCACTAGTGAAACCTATGGCCCCCGGCTCTATCTTCCATCATATTAATCTTCCAACACTTAGCTATTTCTATTGTCGTTTATTTTACTTTGCATCTTTATTTCTCTTTATCATAAAAATACCAAAAATATTATCTTATCATATCTATCAGATCTCATTCTCGTAAGTGACCTTGAAGGGATTGACAACCCCTTTATCGTGTTGGTTGCGAGGTTCTTATTTGTTTGTGTAGGTGCGTGGGGCTCGAGCGTGATCTCCTACTGGATTGATACCTTGGTTCTCAAAAAATGAGGGAAATACTTACGCTACTTTAATGCATCACCCTTTCCTCTTCAAGGGAAAACCAACGCAGTGCTCAAGAGGTAGCATTATACCCCCTGATACAATCCTTAGATTCGTCAAAACAAGCAAACTATGCAACGAAAACAAAATCCGTCTAAAACAAAACAACTTGTAGCAATCTGAACAATCACTACACTTATGTAACTCTAAAACTTCTGAAATAATAGGACAACATGGGCAATTTGTATATAAATCATTTGTAAAAAATTCAGATCAAGAAGATGTTCCAGTGAATTTAAATAATTCTGCTACTGGGCGCGAAAGTTTCTATTTTTCCATAGAATCGAGTCAACTATAAGCCAAATCATCCCAAAGGCTTTACTTGGAACAAACACTAATTAAACCACAAAAACACAACCATAACAGTAGCATAATTGGTGAACACTCAAAAATATAATGATAACTATTAGGTTGTCTCCTGACAAGCTTTTTCTTTATAGACATTAATATAGGCTTGCGATTTTATTGATGCTCACACAAAAGATAATAATTGAAACATAAAGAGAGCATCATGTAGCATGTGAAGAACACATTTACGTATAACGTACTTCCTATGCATAGGAATTTTATAAGCAAACAAATTATCAAGACAAGAAATATCTAGCAATGCAAGGGAGAAGAATAAAACATTGATGATCTCAACATAACGGGAGGTAATTTAGTAATATTAAAATTTCTACAACCATATTTTCCTCTCTCATAATAATTACATGTAGGATGATAATAAAATTCGACAATATAGGTATCACATAAGATATTCTCTACATGATCCACATGCGTGCAAAGTTGAAACTCTTCCAAAATAGTGGGATTATCATCAACTAAAGTCATGACCTCTCTAAGCCAACTTTTATCAAAAAATCGCAAGATCGATAATTCTCCAAAGTAGTGGGATCATTATTACCAAAAGTTGACACTCTTCTAAACCCACTTACAATATTTTTGCAAACATTATTTTCAATAACATATTCGTCATAAGGCTTAAATAGATTTTCAAGATCATACAAAGCATTATCACCCCAATCATGATCATTGCAATAAGTAGTGGACATAACAAAATCATCATCCCCAAGCTTGTAGCTTTGCATATCATAAGCACAATAGACATTCATATACATCATTGCAATCATGATTTTCATTCAAATAGCTATCAAGTGTGGGTGCAATAGTAATAATTTGTTTTTTAACATAAGGAACTATAAAAAGTTCATCTCCATAAGCATCATTAATATTGGCATCATGGCCATAAGAATAGCAAGCATCACGTTCATCAAGAGGGGATGTTTCAATCGACTCAATGGAATCATAATTATCTATAGATTCATGCGTATCATTATTCTCTTCCAAAGCAGTAGACATTCTCTCAATAAATTCATTAACGTAGGCATTAGAAGCATAGTTTTCATAGCAATATTTAAGTATGTCAAAATTTTCAGATTTGTAGAGAGTAGCATCATACTTTTCAATCAAAGAAGCAGATTAATAATCACCTTTAAAAGCAACAAAATCTTCAATTTGTTTGATATCATAGTAACTATAAACACCCTTGGCATAAGAAGATAAGGTTTCACTATCATTAAACTCACATAGGTAGGGAATGTGTTTTTTAGGGTTCTTAGAGCAACAACTAAAATCATAAATTTCACATACATTCCAAGCATAGCATAGCAAACAATTTATTTGATTCCATAAAAGTCTCCCTTTTTGAGACAAACGGTGGCACGCAAAATGAGCATGCTCATCTAATGATTTTCCCTCTACTAAACTAGTTGGGGTTTCAGCATGAGCACAAATGGACCGAAGATGATCCAAGTAGAAAACTTTAAGTGGATCCATAGCCATCTTAATTTTTTGCTTTTTTCTTTTATATTTTTGAGTGTTGACATGAAGGCAATAAAAGCAAGCAAACAGGCAAGCGAAAATATTTTTGTGTTTTTTGTAAAATTGTTTTAGAAGTGGGGGTGAAAATGAGAGGCAAATGGCAAATAAAGTAAATACAAGTAGATGATAGTTTGTGTGCACGTACTTGACAGGTTTTGGTGATGTCTCCCCGGCAATGGTGCCAAAAATTCTTGCTGCTACTTGTGAGCTGTGTTGGGATTTCCTCCAAGAGGAGAAAATGAAGCAGTACAGTAGAGATAAGTATTTCCCTCAGTTAAGAACCAAGGTTATCAATCCAGTAGGAGAACCACACAGAACCTCGTTGGCAGCACCTACACACACAAAGAAAATACATGCACCCAACGCAAACAATGGTGTTTTCAATCCCCTCGGCGGTTAAATGCAAGGATCAAATCTCGTAGTAATAGATAGATAGACTAAAATGCAAAATAAAATAACAATAAATAAATTGCAGCAAAGTATTTTTTATTTTATATATGATAAGAGGTAGACCCGGGGGGCATAATTTTCACTAGAGGCTTTTCTCTTGGATGTAACATACGGTGGTTAAGCAAATTACTCTTGGGAAATTGATAGAAAAACGCATAGTTATGACGATATTCAAGGCAATGATCATGTATATAGCCATCGCGTCCGAGACAAGTAGGCCAAATTCTGCCTACATCTACTACTATTACTCCACCCATCGACCGCTATCCAGCATGCATCTAGGGTGTTAAGTTAATAAAAACAGAGTAACACCTTAAGTAAGATGACATGATGTAGACAAAGTAAACCCAATCAATATGAATAAACCCCATCTTTTTACCCTTAATGGAAATGACATAAATACGTGTCATCTCCTTTCTGTCACTCGGACTGAGCACCGCAAGATCGAATCCATCACAAAGCACCTCTCCCATTGCAAGATAAATCAATTTTGTTGGCCAAACCAAACAGATAGATCGGAGAAATACAAAGCTATAACAATCATTCATATAACAATTCAGAAAAGACTCGAATAATATTCATGAATAATATATCATAAACCCACAATTCATCGGATCCCAACAAACACACAGAAAAAAAGTATTACATGAAATAGATATCCAAGAACATCGAGGAGAACATAGTATTGAAGATCAAAGAGAGAGAAGAAGCCATCTAGCTACTAGCTATGGACCCGCGGGTCTATGGTAAACTACTCATGCATCATCGGATGGGAAGCAAGGTTGATGTAGAAGACCTCCGTGATTGATTCCCCCTCCGATAGAGTACTGGAGAAGGCCTCCATATGGGATCGTGAAAGAACAGAGGCTTGCGGTAGCGGAAAAAGTGTTTCGGGTGGATCCCTCATGTATTGGGAATATTTGGGAATTTATAGAGCTGGAATTAGTTTAAGAGGTGCCACAAGGGGTCCACAAGCCTGCCAGGCTTGTCACTCCCTCATGACTCTTTAGGTCTTCTCCCGAAGCTTCTAGGGTCCCTTCTGCTACATAAAAAATCGTCAAAAAGTTTTGTTGCATTTGGACTCCATTTTGTACCGATTTCCTGATAAGCCAAAAACAAGCAAAAAAAACAACAACTGGCACTAGGCACTAGGTTAATAGGTTAGTCCCAAAAAATGATATATAATTGCATAATAAACATCCAAGATTGATACTATAATAGCATGGAACAATAAAAACTTATAGATAAGTTGGAGACGTACCACCTTACACACACACACACACAGAGAGAGAGAGAGAGAGGGTGAGAGAGGAATAGGGAGGGAGAGAGATTGGTTCTTATCATATTTTTCATGAAATCAAATGCCCCCTCGTGATTCTATCAAGCATTCAACTTGACCGATCAAGTATCTCCACAAGTCCCCACTTGCCCTATAGGTATAACGTAGTAAGAATATGTGTCCTAAGCACCTATTAGGATCTCCCAACATACCACATGGTTGTATTAAATAAAAATCTGTTTTGTGGCACTTATGACTTGATCAAGCCGATAGAGATTTAAAGCTTAACACACTAAAAACTTAACAACAATACTACCAGCAACACAATATCACAACGTCAAGTCAAAATGCTCAACAAGTAAACTAGAAAGTAACTCATTAATATTTAACAACATAACCATAGCAACAAAATTCTCAAAATAAAACCATACAAAGCCAACATATGAAATGCTCCTGTTTTGGTATGAAAAGTTTCCCAATCTTTATTCAGAGCCATAATCATAATAAGAAAGTAACAATTTCATTTCTTTTCTCAAGCATTTAAATAAAACAATGATATGCATTTTTACACATGGCACAAACCATGAAAAATCTAAGATCCATCACATGGAATAGCAAGCAAGTGTTTAGGAAGCTTTCCTTCACTAGAGAGGTTGTAGGGTAGTCTTGTTCAACAACAAGATTAACTCCTCGAGAAAATATTTATAAAGATTTTTCCTTTAATAAGAATAATTCTCAAAAAGGAAAAATAGAAACATAAAGTGGAATAAATTCTACCAAGCATTCAGCTGGAAAGAGAATTTCAAAACAAACCATCTCCAGAAAGGAGCAATTCAGTTGGAGTTAAAATGAGCAACTTATGGTCACTCAAACTTTGGTTAAAATTTAGTTATTTAAATTTAATAATAAAATAAGTAAAGCAGGTTGATGTCGAAAACTAAACCAGGAATACACTTTTAGTGAAACATTAAGAACATGAGAGTTATAACCTATGGGTTTCTGATAGGTGGGGTCAGCTCAGTTTAACCTTCTCCTTTGACTTGTTGACTATGAAATTTTGCTTGGACTTTTGTTGACTACCCATGTAGGACCAGGTGTGACACTCAGGTATAATTATATATTCCCCCAACACCTTATGAGGCTCAACATTGCCTGAGGGGTGATGGTCCACTCTATCAAAGATTGGTGACATAACATGTGAGGTGCAGATTTGCCTAGAAGGAGAGCTATGGCCTCCCTAACCATGTTCATTTATTGGACCATTTGAAATGAAAGGAATGCTTAAGTCTTCCACAACAAGTTTACGCACAGCTAATTATTGTTGACATCATCGAATAGGAGACAAATCTTCAAACGATTGCAGGAGCAGAGCATTTGAGAGATATCATGCTGAAGAGTAGAATTATTTTGGCCTAGCTCTTCTTTTTTTGTTGTTGTCACAATTCTATAATCCTTTCGAATTAATGAACTTGATAAATCTTATTTTTTGACAAAGGGTGAATTTTATTGGCTTAAAATAGAGCATCAAGAGGATACACACAATGATCACACACTCGGCCTCTACATAGCTATGATGGACACAACCAACAACAACACTCGCACACATAAAAACACGTCGGTATATAGCAAAGTCATATAAGACCAAAGCTATGCGGAGGCGGGGAAAGAAACCAAAAACGATTGTATCCACGATCGGTAAACTACATCAATGACTATATCCGAACCAACCATCTCATGACACCACACATATGACGAGGTTTTTCAATAGCAAAGCCTTCAGGAAAGGAGCGACACTCAAGCGTCGTAGTCGCCGAATCCAACCACCCAAGGATAGAATCTAGGTTTTCACCCTGAAGAACCAGTCCGGGCATATCTAAGTAATGCCGTCAACAAGGTAATGGCATAAAATTTGCCATTGTTAGGTATAACCAACTCAAGTCATACCTAGGCTTTCACCTCGGAGCTCGACAGAGCATGAGATTGGGTTCTCGATTAGCACCACCATCAATATCACTGATGTGTTGTCGCCACTACTTTTCCGCGGTCTAAGCAGCTATATGTGATGTGCATATATCCCCACTTCACAACCTCCCCTCTCTACGTCAAGCCGTCGTCCATAGTTTGCATCTAGCTGCCGAAGTCAACCATCAGATCTGAATGGACGAACCCTCACAAAGACCTTTTGGTGGTCATCGTAATCTGCAGCATGGCCGCCGCCATAGACCAGAGTGGTCACCTCAACGAGCAATTCTGGGTGACAAACCGGCCACTCCGGCGTCCCCAGCCAAGACTGGTCGGATCATGACGATGTGTATCATCGCACAATGGCAACATCGACCACCACGCCCCAGATGGAGTCGACCAACATCAGTGGTCAAGCCCACCGCCCCGTGCCTTGCTACGCCTGACCAGCATGGCTACCAGGCGAGGCGCCCAGAACAAGACGTGGAGGAGCAGTCCACCACCAGACCATGGTCGTCCGCTTCGAAGTACGGCCATTAGTGCAAGGAAATTGCTCACACACAATATGTTCCGCACGATCGGTGAACGATAGTGCCTTCGTGTCCAAATCTCCTGCGTGCACGCTCGCTGTCAAGCTGCCATGTAGGATCGTTCACACATCGAGCCCTAGTATATCGTGTGTATAGCAACACTCTTAGTGCAATCTACGCTGGGATCCGCCGCCACACACACGACCTTCATGACCGCATCCATATCAGCAAGGGGAGGTAGGGCCGAGAAGCAGGAATCCTGCCACTGCCAATCACTGACCGGAGCTTTGCCCGAATGGCGCCCGCCGACAACGGCGAGGGGGAAAGGGGATGAGGAGGGGCCTAGAGCAGCGGCGGCGGCGAGCCACCCGAGTCACTCGATGAGATGACGTGGGGGCACTAGATGTATTTTTCCTCTCCAGTCGATGGCTAGGTACGGAGTAAATCTTATGCATTCATTAAAAACACTTGTAAAAATTAAATAAAGATAAATGATATAGTGTAGAGCTCTCTATTAGATTAGATTGAAAATTACAAGTTTTCAGTAAACATGTGAGTCAAAGGTCGTGTACAATGCAAGGTATTGAGATATCTTATTTACCATAGCTTATTTATATAGGACAATCACTTGCTTAGGCACCTCTGCAATAGAAACAAACACAGATACATAATCAAAAACCGGTTTATTTTAAAAGCATCTCTCTAATCACCTTGCATCATACATATTCTAAGAGAGACTATCCCTGGACTGGTTGTGCCGTTTTTGTAACTGTATTTGCCAAAAAGTGATATTTTTACACCCATGCATGGGACTTAAATAATTTCTCATCCCCTATTTACCTACGGATTTAATCTGCTTTATATACAAATGCTTCTCAAAAACTTGGTAGCTTAGCAATAGCATACATTGACTGACAGACAGGAGACGGTCAGACGGCATCGAGGAAATGTACGATGGAATAAATCTGCTGCCATGGCCTTGATGGAACCAACCCGTCTCGTTTCGCTATACCCTCAAACCAATCACACCTTTGATGCACGCGTGTACGGTACGTTGAGTAATTTTGCACTATCCACGTTGGAGAATTATGACAGTGCTTACATTTTCCTAGCGAGCTATTTTTTCTGCCGCTTGACACCTGCAGCCATGCATGTCATGCAAGTTCAAATCACGACGGTGAGTACTCCCTGTGCGATAAAATAGTGCATGCACTGTCACATTAACTTTCGTGAAATTCCACTAAACTCAAGCAAGTGAAGAAAATTTCTACTTATGTTTGTATATAGGGTTCTATACGAGCTAATCAAACTTAACGCAAAAGGAGAACTAATCAAACTTGTGTGACTGTCATAGTTTGTGACGGGATATTTTAAAATATTGTCAGCCAACCCTACATTTAAAATACCGTTGAATAAACTCCCTCAGCCCCTTGAATAAATACCGTTTGAAAATACGTGTAGTGGGCAGCGATATTAGCAAATTGTGCTCCATTTTCCTATTTTGTGCTTGTTAGTGAGTGTTGCGTTGTAAGCTGTTCCATCAGCCCCTTGTACTTGTATCTTGTATCTTTTTCGTCTTTAATAGCTTTGTTGGTTCTCTATAATGCCTGATCGGTTGATGGCTTTGTTAATTTAAAGCCAGGTTTTTCTTGAGCCTTCGTTCTAAAAAAATAAACTCTCTCTATGCAAAATGTAAGACGTTTTTTGGTTTTGCATAAGACATAGAAATGTCTTATATTTTGTTATGGAAGGAGTAATTAACATTCAACTACTCCCTCTGTTCTTAAATATTTGTCTTTCTAATGATTTTTATAAGTGACTACATACGGAGCAAAATGAATAAATTTACACTCTAAAATATGTCTATATACATTCGTATGTGATAGTTCATTTAAAATCTCTAAAAAGATAAATATTTAGGAACGGAGGAAGTATATGTTTACCACTTCACGTACTGCATGAATGTAGAGTCGGTCATTTCTACTTACGGGTCTTGGAGCCGCAGACGAGCAGGGCGATGCAGGCGATGATGATGTAGAGCTTCCCCTTCTGCTGCTGCGCCGCGCTCTGCATCTTCTTCAGCTTCTTCCTGCCCATTGGCAAGAGGGAGCTCTCAGAGCCTCACAGCCTCTGCTTTGCTTGGTCACTTGGGAGTTGAGAACCGACGTACGTGAGGCTCCGAAGACAACGGAGCGCTTATAAAGAGCCTGCTCGCCCTGTCGGGACGCGCCGACGGGGACATGGCCGGTGTTGCTGCATTGTGGAAGGAAACATCTGGTGCCGGACATTGGATGTTGACCGTTGGAAATTTAACCATGGTGTTGGTATTCATGCCAAACTTGGTGTGTCATATAGGAATCTCCCCAGCAAGGAATGTTAGTTGCAAGCACGACTTCATTATGCTACGAAACCAACATGGCAGAAGCGATCCCTTACCTGAATTAACACGTAACTGGTCGGCGATCTCCCGTGGAGGACCAGTCCAAGCTGTCTGTTGATCGCGACGAGACTGCTGGAGGTTGCTCGCGTGGCGACGTCGCGCGCCCGGGGGCCGTAGCAGGACACAGGGACCGGCGACGTTGCGCGCCCAGGGACCGTAAGCGACACAGTAAACGGCGACGTTGCGCGGCCCGAGACCATAGGCGACACAGGACTCACCAGTTTGCTCCTGCTACGGATCCATCCCAGGCGCAAGCTTGTTGCTTGTCTCGTTCTCTCTAGACTTTTCCGACAACTCCCTGCGCTGTATATACCTATTTCCGGCTTGCTAAATCTCAGCCAAGTCTCCGTCGAGATTTTTTGGTGCTTCAAGATTTGTGCACGTTGTTCATTTCGTGAGAATCGCCCCGTGTGAGGATGCGGACGGCCTGGTTTAGGTTTTTTTTTCTTTGGACCGTAATAGCCGCCGAACGTTTGTTGAGTGTTTGGCATTTGTGAACGGTTTAGGTGGCAAGTTAGTTGTATGGAGTGACAGTTTTTCTTCAAAAAGCATGACATTTTCTGGAAAGGGGATAACTTTTGCGGCAAAAAAGGGCAGAATTTACAGTCTCTTCCCAACTAAACTTGTCACAAAAAAAACATTTGCTTGTCATCCCTTTCCCAGTTAGATTTCTCGCTCGAAATCTTTGAAAATAAATTCCCTGTTACTAAGTTTTGACGAACTTTTTTTTACAAAAATCTAGGGAAAAAAAGGGAATTGGGAAGAACCGGAAACAAAAGAACGAAAACAAAAAACCAAAAGCAAAAAAAGAAAACAAAACAGGGGGGGGGGGAGGGGGAGTACAATTGTGATTCTCTCTTTTGGGAAGCATATTTGTGCTTCTCGCGGAAGCACGAACCGTGTTTTTTCTATTTTTGGAAAGCATAGTTGTGCTTCTCATGGAAGCACAGGCTGTGCTTTTTTCCTTTTTCAAGGAAGCTCAGTTGGGCTTCTCGTGGAAGCACATATGTCCTTTTTCCTATTGAAAAGTATAGTTGTGCCTCCTGTACTTTTACTTTTTCAAAATCACAGTTGTGATTCTCGTAGAAACACATGTTGTACTTCTCACGGAATAATACTACTTCCTGAAAAAAATACTCCAAAACCTAGGAAAAAACTGAAAAGCTTATAAACCCTGAAAACATGTGCTAAAAACCCCAGAAATCTCAACGGTGTGTTCAGTATGTGACACATTGCAAAAGCTGGGCACACCACTTGGCACACTCCTAGACCCAAGAAAGTAACATTTGCAAGCGCCCTTCAAGGGTACCTGAGGGAGTCCTGCATTAGGGGGTATCCGGATAGCCGGATTATATCCTTTAGCCGGACTGTTGGACTATGAAGATACAAGATTGAAGACTTCGTCTCGTATCCGGATGGGACTCTACTTGGCGTGGAAGGCAAGCTAGGCAATACGGATGTATATATCTCCTCCTTTGTAACCGACCTTGTGTAACCCTAGCCCCCTCTGGTGTCTATATAAACCGGAGGGTTTTAGTCCGTAGGTGTAACATCCCAAAATTCTAAATTTTGGAATGTTATAAACAAATAGATAGATTTGATTGATTGTTGGATTGATTGTCTGAGAGTGAGTGAATTCGAAACTTTTGAAAGTTAAATGAGAGGGAATAAAAGGACTTTCCCAAACTTTCATATTTGCTTTCTGATCTCCGTGAATTCAAATGCTTTTCAAACACAAAACCCTTGAGCGAAGATAACATGACTTCTTCCATTTAAAAATGAAAAGGGTGTTTGAAAAATAATTGAATTTCATTTGGAAATATTCCAATTCTGAAACTTTATGCGACTCAATGATTTTCACGAGAGAAGATAAAATGACTTCTTCAAATTATATGAAATATGAGTTGGAAGTTTCAGAGAATTAAATTCAAAGCCCCCTTTGAATTTATTTTCAATTTGGAATGTTATACGTTAGATCATCATGCATATCTTATTTTCTTGCATTTTGGTCGATCCTAGAAAATTCACGCAACTCAAGGACCTTCGGAGAGAGTTGGAGATTTCGTTATTTTCTTATTTGAGAGTTTTCTCGAATTGGAAAAAAGAGGATCATTTGATTTATTTATTTCATCTTCAATAATTTTTCCGGTGTCAAAATACATGAGAGAGGGAATAATATGACTTTCCCAAAATATAGGAAAAATGAAGATTTAATAAATAGATCAAAATTTTGTTTTCCCGTGTTTGTTTGCGTTTTATTTGGACAGGGAAAAATGCGCGTTTTTGAAAATTTTATTTTAGGTCCGGAGAAAAGTTCATTTTGTTCGACTCATTTTTAGGAGTCGGGGAAAATTTACTTTTAGAATTTTGGAGCCCGTTTAGTTTCCTTTTTCGTTTTTTTTTCTGCGCGCGGAATCAGTTAAAAAAAACTGGACCAAGGCCCACCGGGCCAAAGGCCCAAGCCAAGCCGCAGCCTCCCTGCGCGCAGCGCAGCGCCAGGCGCCAGGAGCGCCCCAGGCCGCCGCCTCTTGCTCCTGTACCGAATCCTAAAAGGATTCTAGGGCGCCCCTTGCCCCCTTTTCCTTATTTCGTTATTCCTATTCCTACTCTATTTCTTGCCCTCTACCCCAAGTAAACCCCCTCCCCTCCCCAATATAAATACCCAAGCACCCCCCCCTCTAAACATCAAATCAAAACCCCTCTCTCCACCACCCAAGCCGCGTCTCACCCCGCGCCTCTCACCCGCGCCGCGCCCTGCGTCACCCGCCGCCGCGCCTTGCCTACACCGCCGCCGCCCCTCACCCACGCCACCGCCGCTGCCGCCGGAGCCCCTCACCGAAGACCTCGCCGGAGGTACCGCGACGCGTCTCTTTTCTTTTCCTCGGATCGGTTTTCTTATAAATCGTTCCGATTCTTTTCTTCTCCACCGATTCGTTTTTCTTTCCGGTTCTTCGCTAAACCGTTCCGGTTTCCTAGATTGGTTTTCGTTCTTCTTTCGGACCGTTCGTCTCAATGAACGTGATCACCGATTATTCCCGGTTAACGACGCCCGTTCGTTTAACCGTTCGTCTCTTTCTTTTCGTCGGATTTATTCCGCGATCGCGATCTCAGGTCCGATCTTCGTTCTAGTTTATCTTCTCGCTCGTTTATCGGAATCAGGTGATTCAAGCGCCTGGAGTTTCGTCTCGAAACCGCCGTTCCGTCTAATCAACTTAAACAAGTTTTTGCTACTGTAAAATTTTGACCTAGTTTCAACTTGCTAGAACCGAGTTGTTTTCTTCCGTCGTTTGTTTTCCGTCGTTTGTTCGATTCGTTCTTTCTTTGCAACCGGAGTTCTTAAGTTGAACCTTCTGGTTCGTTCTCTCGTTCGAGTTTTACTTGTGCATTAGATGAGTACTTATTGTGTGGTTACTATTGCTTGCTTACGATAGATTGACTGGAGTGTGACGAGTAGATCTATCACAAGTTTTGAGTGTGAATCATCTTCATCAACATTGCAGGCAAGTTCACACTTTGATCATACCTTTTCTACAACCCATGTTTTATTGCATTAGATCAATCCTCTCACATTGCATGATTAGGATCTAATTAAATTGTGGGATGGGAAGTAGATGAGGTAGTACCTATTACCTGTATTATTATGAAACCTTTGGGAGTTACTTCTATGTTTGCTATTTATGCCATGCTATGCTAGTAGATGTGGATTGGGTGAGTGATATCCATGACAGATGTGAGTTGATAATTTTAATGGTTTATCTAAGGTGGCAACTTAAACACACATCTGGGTGGATTGAGGCACCTGATCTCTATCAGGACTTGCCTGTTTTTTTCCGGACCGCCACCCAGGCTCAAAGGGATCGTAAGATAATTCATGCTAGAAACTTCCGTGTGCAGCCACATGCTACTATGGGCTCTATCATAGTTGACTAAGTTGTGCGAACTCTTACGGGATGGACTAGCAGATGTACGGGTTGTAGGTGGTACGGTCTACCCCACATGTAAGGTGCTAGCGCTTCTGAAAGACTATGTCTCGGTCATCCGTTTCTCAAACACCGTGTAGTGCGAGAAAACAAACGGAGGCGATCGAGTCATGTGGGGAAAAGTGCGCAAACCTCTGTAGAGTGTACAAGCTAATCATGATTAGCCGTGTCCCCGGTTATGGACAACTTGAGTATCTAGTACTTGAATATCATTGTGAATCTCATCATGTTACTTCTAATTAATGTTGTTGGGTTTTAATTATTTTTAGTTGGGATTGAGAATGTTGTCAACCATTCTCAATGTTCAACAGCCACCATGTTAGTTAAATAATTTTATTCAGTTGCAGTAGGGAAAAATTGGCTTTACGCAAAAACCTTATAACCATAGAGCTTTTCCACCAGCCAAATATGCATGTAGTGATAGCCATTGTTCATCATTCTCTATGGTGTGAATTTGCCAGTACATTCAATGTACTGACCCGTTTCGGGCTGCAACGTCTCATGTTGTAGGTTTCTTACGACGAGTAAGTGATACGTTAGGGTTACGATTTCTACACTCAACTTTGTCGTTGGTGTTGATGGGAATCCACAACCTTGTTGCTTCCGCTATATGGATTGAGGTAATAGTATTTACGTTACTTTATACATGTGATTTACCTCTGTTATAAATCCTTCGAGTACGGTGTGTGTCAGCATACTGATCCAGGGATGACACATAAGCATAGAGACTTGATCCATTCGGGTCGGGTCGCTACAGTAGGACAACATACAATCATACCATAGGCTAGCTTCTAGGGTTTAGCCTCTCCGATCTCGTGGTAGATCTACTCTTGTACTACCCATATCATCAATATTAATCTAGTAGGGCGTAGGGTTTTACCTCCATCAAGAGGGCCCGAACCTGAGTAAAACATCGTGTCCCCTGCCTCCTGTTACCATCCGCCTTAGACGCACAGTTTGGGACCCCCTACCCAAGATCCGCTGGTTTTGACACCGACATTGGTGCTTTCATTGAGAGTTCCTCTGTGACGTCACCAGAAGGAAGGATGTCTCGTCTCGTCTCTAAAGACGGTACTACTGTTGGGGGAGCTTTGGTTGTCGGCCAAACTCTCCGGCTAGGCGGTTTCATCATGACCGCCTGTTCGGCCGCCGCGTCGATGATGACTTCTTGGGTCATCGAAAACAGCCTCCACATTAAATCGGCACTCGCCGAATAGATGGATCCGGTGGAGGTCGCCTCCCTAAACGAGCTCTTGGATCGCATCGCCGCCTTGGGAGTCGCTACGGACTATGATCGGATTGGGCTTAAACCCGATCAAAGGGAGATTAACTCTTCGTCGGTCACCCATCATATTGCAGTGGTGGAGGAACAATGCGGCGACCTCTCCTTCATATTGAGGACCAACTATGTCCGGATTCCTGAGCTCTCCGAGTCGGATACCCGTTCGCGGGAGGACAACATCCAATCCCTGAACTTAGAGTCAGGCAGTGGGCCAGGATTATCGGGCAACACCCCGGAACCAGAATTTCCAAAATTGGAAATTCCTCGGCCCCTGGATCCCAGATCAGGTAAGGGTTTGGATTCAATTGCACCCACCCACCCAAACATAAGCGATATTTCCCACATCAGGCAAGAACCCCAGGAAACAGTACATCACTATTGGGCCAGATTCCTCCTTGCGATGAACAAGGTTAAGGACTATCGCGAGGAAGACGCAATCTTATTTTTCTGCAATAATTGCACGGACAAGGGAATCCTTAACGCCATAAATCACCATGAGATATCACGCTTCACTGACTTGGCATCCATAGTACGAAAGTACTGTGCGATGGAAAGTGCCTGGAAAACCGAAACAAACTTTTGGGATAATCCGGCCCTAAATACGAACTCAGTCCGAAATAAAATGGTGCACTATCAAAAGACACCCAGGTCAACTACCAAAAAGCAAAAACCCTCTATAGGGCATGGAACCGTACTGGAGGGTGGCTCAATGGACCCTGCAAACTTCATAGTATAGCGGATACAATACCAATGCACAGCCTTAGAGCATGTTGGATACTCCGGCAGGTGGCCAAAAGTGGTGAGGATCTTCTTATCCCAAATGCCACAGAGCACCATCCCGTGGATAACAATACTGTGTTAACAGTCTTTGAGACATTTGCGTCAAATAATAGGCGCAAGCGAACACTCCGTAGCATGGCCGAAATCTGCCACATAGCAGCAATAAATCCATGGAGTGACACGGCTATTACCTTCAATGCCAGTGATGAACCTAAATTCCGAACAACCCGAGAACCAGCCGCACTGGTCCTCGGTCCAATTGTGGACGGCTTTCGACTCACCAAGGTACTCATGGACGGCGGCGGCGGATTAAACCTCATCTATGAGCAAACCCTTCAAAAAATGGAAATAGACTGGAACCGCATCGAGCGAAGCAGCACAACCATTAGAGGAATAATCCCCAGTCGGGAAGCGCGCTGTACAGGCAAAATCACACTAGATGTGGTGTTTGGCACGCCGGAAAATTATAGGTCCGAAGAGATTACGTTCCAAGTGGCCCCGTTCAGTAGCGGTTACCACGCCCTGTTAGGGCGGGGGCGTTTACAATCTTCCAAGCCATACCCCATTACGGGTACATGAAGCTCAAAATGCTCGAGCCCAACGGAATTATCACTCTCGCTAGTGATCCGGACACAGCACTCCGCGCCGAAAACAAGACAGCCGCACTGGCCCTCGAGGCATTATCCGAAGCCCTCTCGGCCGAGGAGCTAACCACGCTACACTCCACAGTGGACAGGGAGGACGGGATACTCGATAAGAGATCCAAGTCCGTCTCTTTTAAACCAGCGGATGAAATAGTCAAATTCCAAGTCCACCCAACGGACCCTACAAAAACAGCCTCCATCAGGGCATAGTTAAAACCCGCCGTGGACGCCGCACTACGAGAGTTCCTGCGCGAGAACTGGGACATATTCGCCTGGCACCCCTCAAACATGCCAGGAATCCCACGCGGGCTGGCCGAGCATAGCCTCCATATCATAAAGGGATTCAAGCCGGTCAAGCAAGCTCTTTGGCGTTTCTCCGAACCTAAGAGACAGGCCATGGGAGAGGAACTAGCCAAGTTATTGGAGGCCGGATTCATCAGAGAGATAAAACACCCAGACTGGCTAGCAAACCTGGTGATGGTACCAAAGAAGGATAAATCCTGACACCTTTGTGTCGACTTCAAGGACCTCAATAAAGTTTGCCCAAAGGATCCCTTCCCCCTCCCCCGCATTGACCAAATTATCAATGCTACCGCAAGACACGAGTCATTGTGTTTCCTCGACGCATACTCCGGTTACCACCAAATCAAGATGGCGGAGTCCGACCAAGCCGCAACGGCCTTCATCACACCATACGGTCCCTTCTGTTTCAATACAATGCCTTTTGGGCTCAAAAACGCTGGCGCAACATATCAGCGCATGATTCAGACATGTCTGGAGAAACAAATCGGCAAAATAGTAGAGGCATACGTAGACGATGTGGTCGTTAAAACCAAGCACATCGACTCTTTGATAGACGACTTGAGGCTCACATTCGACAACCTCCGAACATACGACATCAAGCTCAATCCAAAAAAATGTGTTTTCGGTGTACCAGCCGGAAAGCTCCTGGGTTTCATTGTCTCTAGTAGAGGTATTGAAGCTAATCCGGCCAAAATCCAAGCTTTGTCACAGTTGGCTACCCCAACAGACCTCAAACAAATCCAGAAGTTAACTGGATGCGTGGTGTCTGATGTCTACTAAACAACCTTCTTCTTGTAGACGTTGTTGGGCCTCCAAGTGCAGAGGTTTGTAGGATAGTAGCAAATTTCCCTCAAGTGGTTGACCTAAGGTTTATCAATCCATAGGAGGCGTAGGATGAAGTGTTGGGGAACGTTGCAGAAAATTAAAAATTTTGCTACAGTTTCACCAAGATCCATCTATGAGTTCATCTAAGCAATGAGTCAAGGGAGAGAGTTTGCATCTACATACCACTTGTAGATCGCGTGCGGAAGCTTGCAAGGTGATGATGGAGTCGTACTCGACGTGATTCGAATCACCGATGACCAAGTGCTGAACGGACAGCACCTCCACGTTCAACACACGTACGGGACGGGAGACGTCTCCTCCTTGTTGATCCAGCAAGGGGGAAGGAGAGGTTGAGGAAGAAAGCTCCACCGGCAGCACAACGGCGTGGTGATGGTGGAGAGGTAGTACTCCGACAGGGCTTCGCCAAGCACACAACGGAGGAGGAGAGGTGTTGGGGAGGGGAGGGCTGCACCTTGGAGGGTGGTGCGGCTGCCCTCCCCTCACCCCTCTATTTATAGGGGGAAGGGAGAAGGGGGCCGGCCCCCTAGAACCCATCTAGGGGGGTGCGGCGGCCAAGGGGAGAGGGGGAGAGGGTGGCTTGCCCCCCAAGCCAAGGGGGGCGCCCCCTCTAGGGTTCCCCCCTCAACCCTAGGCGCAAGGGCCCAAGGGAGGGGGTGCGCCCAGCCTACCAGGGGCTGGCTCCCTGCCCCACGCAGCCCATGTGGCCCCCCGGGAGGGGTGGCCCCTCCCGGTGGACCCCCGGTACCCTTCCGGTGGCCCCGGTACAATACCGGTATGACCCCGAAACTTCCCGGTGTCCGTTTGACAACTTCCCATATATAAATCTTTACCTCCGGACCCTTCCGGAGCTCCTCGTGACGTCCAAGATCCCATCCGGGACTCCGAACAACATTCGGTAGTCACATACTAGTCTTCCTAATAACCCTAGCGTCACCGAACCTTAAGTGTGTAGACCCTACGGGTTCGGGAGACATGCAGACATGACCGAGACGCTCTCAGATCAATAACCAACAGCGGGATCTGGATACCCATGATGGCTCCCACATGCTCCTCGATGTTGTCATCGGATGAACCACGATGTCGAGGATTCGATCAAACCCTGTATACAATTCCCTTTGTCAATCGGTACGTTACTTGCCCGAGACTCGATCGTCGGTATCCCAATACCTTGTTCAGTCTCGTTACCGGCAAGTCACTTTACTCGTACCGTAATGCATGATCCCGTGTCCAACACCTTGGTCACATTGAGCTCATTATGATGATGCATTACCGAGTGGGCCCAGAGATACCTCTCCGTCATACGGAGTGACAAATCCCAGTCTCGATCCGTGTCAACCCAACAGATACTTTCGGAGATACCTGTAATGCACCTTTATAGTCACCCAGTTACGTTGTGACGTTTGATACACCCAAGGCACTCTTACGGTATCCGGGAGTTACACGATCTCATGGTCGAAGGAAGAGATACTTGACATTGGCAAAGCTCTAGCAAAACGAACTACACGATCTTTTATGCTATGCTTAGGATTGGGTCTTGTCCATCACATCATTCTCCTAATGATGTGATCCCGTTATCAACGACATCCAATGTCCATAGTCAGGAAACCATGACTATCTGTTGATCACAACGAGCTAGTCAACTAGAGGCTCACCAGGGACATATTGTGGTCTAAGTATTCACACGTGTATTACGATTTCCGGATAATACAGTTATAGCATGAATAAAAGACATTTATCATGAACATTGAAATATAATAATACTTTTATTATTGCCTCTAGGGCATATTTCCAACAGTCTCCCACTTGCACTAGAGTCACCAATCTAGTTACATTGTGATGAATCGAACACCCATAGAGTTCTGGTGTTGATCATGTTTTGCACGCGAGAGAGGTTTAGTCAGCGGATCTGCGACATTCAGATCCGTGTGCACTTTGCAAATCTCTATGTCTCCATCTTGAACATTTTCACGGATGGAGTTGAAACGACGCTTGATGTGCCTGGTCTTCTTGTGAAACCTGGGCTCCTTGGCGAGGGTAATAGCTCCAGTGTTGTCACAGAAGAGTTTGATCGGCCCCGACGCATTGGGTATGACTCCTAGGTCGGTGATGAACTCCTTCACCCAAATCGCTTCATGCGCTGCCTCCAAGGCTGCCATGTACTCCGCTTCACACGTAGATCCCGCCACGACGCTCTGCTTGCAGCTGCACCAGCTTACTGCTCCACCATTCAACATATACACGTATCCGGTTTGTGACTTAGAGTCATCCAGATCTGAGTCGAAGCTAGCGTCGACGTAACCCTTTACGACGAGCTCTTCGTCTCCTCCATAAACGAGAAACATGTCCTTCGTCCTTTTCAGGTACTTCAGGATATTCTTGACCGCTGTCCAGTGTTCCTTGCCGGGATTACTTTGGTATCTTGCTACCAAACTTACGGCAAGGTTTACATCGGGTCTGGTACACAGCATGGCATAGATAATAGATCCTATGGCTGAAGCATAGGGGATGACACTCATCTCTTCTTTATCTTTTGCCGTGGTCGGTGACTGAGCCGAGCTCAGTCTCACACCTTGTAACATAGGCAAGAACCCCTTCTTGGACTGATCCATTTTGAACCTCTTCAAAATCTTATCAAGGTATGTGCTTTGTGAAAGACCTATGAGGCGTCTCGATCTATCTCTATAGATCTTGATGCCTAATATATAAGCAGCTTCTCCAAGGTCCTTCATTGAAAAACACTTATTCAAGTAGGCCTTAATGTTGTCCAGAAATTCTATATTATTTCCCATCAAGAGTATGTCATCTACATATAATATGAGAAATGCTACAGAGCTCCCACTCACTTTCTTGTAAACGCAGGCTTCTCCATAAGTCTGCATAAACCTAAACGCTTTGATCATCTCATCAAAGCGAATGTTCCAACTCCGAGATGCTTGCACCAGTCCATAAATGGATCGCTGGAGCTTGCATACTTTGTTAGCGTTCCGAGGATCGACAAAACCTTCCGGCTGCATCATATACAGTTCTTCCTTAAGATGCCCGTTAAGGAATGCTGTTTTGACGTCCATCTGCCATATCTCATAACCATAGTATGCGGCAATTGCTAACATGATTCGGACGGACTTCAGCTTTGCTACGGGAGAGAAAGTCTCGTCGTAGTCAATCCCTTGAACTTGTCGATAACCCTTAGCGACAAGTCGAGCCTTATAAATGGTAACATTACCATCCGCGTCCGTCTTCTTCTTAAAAATCCATTTGTTTTCTATCGCTCGCCGATCATCGGGCAAGTCTGTCAAAGTCCATACTTTGTTTTCATACATGGATTCTATCTCGGATTTCATGGCTTCAAGCCATTTGTTGGAATCCGGGCCCGCCATCGCTTCTTCATAGTTCGAAGGTTCATTGTTGTCTAACAACATGATTTCCAGGACAGGGTTGCCGTACCACTCTGGTGCGGAACGTGTCCTTGTGGACCTACGAAGTTCAGTAGTAACTTGATCCGAAGTACCTTGATCATCATCATTGTTTTCCTCTTCAGTTGGTGTGGGCATCACAGGAACGGTTTCCTGCGCTGCGCCACTTTCCCGCTCAAGAGGTAGTACTTCATCGAGTTCTACTTTCCTCCCACTTACTTCTTTCGAGAGAAACTCTTTTTCCAGAAAGCATCCGTTCTTGGCAACAAAGATCTTGCCTTCGGATCTTAAGTAGAAGGTATACCCGACAGTTTCCTTAGGGTATCCTATGAATACGCATTTTTCCGACTTGGGTTCGAGCTTTTCAGGTTGAAGTTTCTTGACATAAGCATCGCATCCCCAAACTTTTAGAAACGACAGCTTAGGTTTCTTTCCAAACCATAATTCATACGGTGTTGTCTCAACGGATTTAGACGGTGCCCTATTTAAAGTGAATGTAGCTGTCTCTAGAGCGTATCCCCAAAATGATAGCGGTAAATCGGTAAGAGACATCATAGACCGCACCATATCCAATAGAGTGCGATTACGACGTTCGAACACACCGTTTCGCTGAGGTGTTCCAGGCGGCGTGAGTTGTGAAACGATTCCACATTTCCTTAAGTGTGTACCAAATTCGTGACTTAAGTATTCTCCTCCACGATCTGATCGTAAGAATTTTATCTTTCGGTCACGTTGATTCTCTACCTCATTCTGAAATTCTTTGAACTTTTCAAAGGTCTCAGACTTGTGTTTCATTAAGTAGACATACCCATATCTACTCAAGTCATCAGTGAGAGTGAGAACATAACGATATCCTCCGCGAGCCTCAACGCTCATTGGACCGCACACATCGGTATGTATGATTTCCAACAAGTTGGTTGCTCGCTCCATTGTTCCGGAGAACGGAGTCTTGGTCATTTTGCCCAAGAGGCATGGTTCGCACGTGTCAAACGATTCATAATCAAGAGACTCTAAAAGTCCATCGGCATGGAGCTTCTTCATGCGCTTGACACCAATGTGACCAAGGCGGCAGTGCCACAAGTATGTGGGACTATCGTTATCAACTTTAAATCTTTTGGCATCTACACTATGAACATGTGTAATATTACGCTCGAGATTCATTAAGAATAAACCATTGACCATCGGAGCATGACCATAAAACATATCTCTCATATAAATCGAACAACCATTATTCTCAGACTTAAATGAGTAGCCATCTCGTATTAAACGAGATCCAGATACAATGTTCATGCTCAAACTTGGCACTAAATAACAATTATTAAGGTTCAAAACTAATCCCGTAGGTAAATGTAGAGGCAGCGTGCCGACGGCGATCACATCGACTCTGGAACCATTCCCGACGCGCATCGTCACCTCGTCCTTCGCCAGTCTCCGTTTATTCCGCAGCTCCTGCTGTGAGTTACAAATATGAGCAACGGCACCGGTATCAAATACCCAGGAGTTACTACGAGTACTGGTAAGGTACACATCAATCACATGTATATCAAATATACCTTTGGTGTTGCCGGCCTTCTTATCCGCTAAGTATTTGGGGCAGTTCCGCTTCCAGTGACCCTTCCCCTTGCAATAAAAGCACTCAGTCTCAGGCTTAGGTCCATTCTTTGACTTCTTCCCGGTAACTGGCTTACCAGGCGCGGCAACCTCCTTGCCGTCCTTCTTGAAGTTCTTCTTACCCTTGCCCTTCTTGAACTTAGTGGTCTTATTGACCATCAACACTTGATGTTCTTTCTTGATTTCAGCCTCTGCTGACTTCAGCATCGAGAACACTTCAGGAATGGTCTTTTCCATCCCCTGCATGTTGTAGTTCATCACAAAGCTCTTGTAGCTTGGTGGGAGCGACTGGAGGATTCTGTCAATGACCGCCTCATCTGGGAGGTTAATGTTCAGCTGGGTCATACGGTTGTGCAACCCAGACATCTTCAGGATGTGCTCATTGACAGAACTGTTTTCCTCCATCTTACAACTATAGAACTTGTCGGAGACATCATATCTCTTGACCCGGGCATGAGCTTGAAAAACTAGTTTCAGCTCTTCGAACATCTCATATGCTCCGTGGTGCTCAAAACGCTTTTGGAGCCCCGGTTCTAAGCTGTAAAGCATGCCGCACTGAACGAGGGAGTAATCATCAGCACGAGATTGCCAAGCATTCATAATGTCTTGGTTCTCTGGGACGGGAGCGTCACCTAGCGGTCCTTCTAGGACATATTGTTTCCTGGCAGCTATGAGGATGATCCTCAGGTTCCGGACCCAGTCCGTATAGTTGCTGCCATCATCTTTCAGCTTGGTTTTCTCTAGGAACGCGTTGAAGTTCATGTTGACATTAGCGTTGGCCATTGATCTACAAGACATATTTGCAAAGGTTTTAGACTAAGTTCATGATAATAAAGTTCTAATCAAATTATGAACTCCCACTTAGATTAGACATCCCTCTAGTCATCTAAGTGTTACACGATCCGAGTCGACTAGCCCGTGTCCGATCATCACGTGAGACGGACTAGTCATCGTCGGTGAACATTCTCATGTTGATCGTATCTTCCATACGATTCGTGTTCGAACTTTCGGTCTCCGTGTTCCGAGGCCATGTCTGCACATGCTAGGCTCTTCAAGTTAACCCTAAGTGTTTTCGCTGTGTAAAACTGTCTTACACCCGTTGTATGTGAACGTAAGAATCCATCACACCCGATCATCACGTGGTGCTTAGAAGCGACGAACTGTAGCAACGGTGCACAGTTAGGGGAGAACACTTCTTGAAATTTTTGTAAGGGATCATCTTATTTACTACCGTCGTCCTAAGTAAACAAGATGCATAAACATAATAAACATCACATGCAATTATATAGTTGTGACATGATATGGCCAATATCATATAGCTCCATTGATCTTCATCTTCGGGGCTCCATGATCATCTTGTCACCGGCTTGACACCATGATCTCCATCATCATGATCTCCATCATCGTGTCTTCATGAAGTTGTCACGCCAACGACTACTTCTACTTCTATGACTAACGTTTAGCAATAAAGTAAAGTAGTTTACATGGCGTTATTCAATGACACGCAGGTCATACAAAAAATAAAGACAACTCCTATGGCTCCTGCCGGTTGTCATACTCATCGACATGCAAGTCATGAATCCTATTACAAAGAACATGATCTCATACATCACAATTCATCATTCATCACAACTTCTGGCCATATCACATCACATGATCAATCGCTGCAAAAACAAGTTAGACGTCCTCTAATTGTTGTTGCATCTTTTACGTGGCTGCAATTGGGTTCTAGCAAGAACGTTTTCTTACCTACGAATCACCACAACGTGATTTTGTCAACTTCTATTTACCCTTCATAAGGGCCCTGTTCATCGATTCCGCTCCAACTAAAGTGGGAGAGACAGACACCCGCCAGCCACCTTATGCAACTAGTGCATGTCAGTCGGTGGAACCGGTCTCACGTAAGCGTACGTGTAAGGTTGGTCCGGGCCGCTTCATCCCACAATACCGTTGAGCAAGAAAAGACTAGTAGAGGCAAGTAAGATGACAAAATCCACGCCCACAACAAAATTGTGTTCTACTCGTGCAAAGAGAACTACGCATAGACCTAGCTCATGATGCCACTGTTGGGGAACGTTGCAGAAAATTAAAATTTTTCCTACGGTTTCACCAAGATCCATCTATGAGTTCATCTAAGCAACGAGTCAAGGGAGAGAGTTTGCATCTACATACCACTTGTAGATCGCGTGCAGAAGCTTGCAAGGTGATGATGGAGTCGTACTCGACGTGATTCGAATCACCGATGACCAAGTGATGAACGGACAGCACCTCCGCGTTCAACACACGTACGGGACGGGAGACGTCTCCTCCTTCTTGATCCAGCAAGGGGGAAGGAGAGGTTGAGGAAGACAGCTCCACCGGCAGCACGACGGCGTGGTGATGGTGGAGAGGTAGTACTCCGACAGGGCTTCGCCAAGCACACAACGGAGGACGAGAGGTGTTGGGGAGGGGAGGGCTGCGCCTTGGAGGGTGGTGCGGCTGCCCTTCCCTCACCCCTCTATTTATAGGGGGAAGGGAGAAGGGGGCCGGCCCCCTAGAACCCATCTAGGGGGGTGCGGCGGCCAAGGGGAGAGGGGGAGAGGGTGGCTTGCCCCCCAAGCCAAGGGGGGCGCCCCCTCTAGGGTTCCCCCCTCAACCCTAGGCGCAAGGGCCCAAGGGAGGGGGTGCGCCCAGCCTACCAGGGGCTGGCTCCCTGCCCCACGCAGCCCATGTGGCCCCCCGGGAGGGGTGGCCCCTCCCGGTGGACCCCCGGTACCCTTCCGGTGGCCCCGGTACAATACCGGTATGATCCCGAAACTTCCCGGTGTCCGTTTGACAACTTCCCATATATAAATCTTTACCTCTGGACCGTTCCGGAGCTCCTCGTGACGTCCAGGATCCCATCCGGGACTCCGAACAACATTCGGTAGTCACATACTAGTCTTCCTAATAACCCTAGCGTCACCGAACCTTAAGTGTGTAGACCCTACGGGTTCGGGAGACATGCAGACATGACCGAGACGCTCTCAGATCAATAACCAACAGAGGGATCTGGATACCCATGATGGCTCCCACATGCTCCTCGATGTTGTCATCGGATGAACCACGATGTCGAGGATTCGATCAAACCCTGTATACAATTCCCTTTGTCAATCGGTACGTTACTTGCCCGAGACTCGATCGTCGGTATCCCAATACCTTGTTCAGTCTCGTTACCGGCAAGTCACTTTACTCGTACCGTAATGCATGATCCCGTGTCCAACACCTTGGTCACATTGAGCTCATTATGATGATGCATTACCGAGTGGGCCCAGAGATACCTCTCCGTCATACGGAGTGACAAATCCCAGTCTCGATCCGTGTCAACCCAACAGATACTTTCGGAGATACCTGTAATGCACCTTTATAGTCACCCAGTTACGTTGTGACGTTTGATACACCCAAGGCACTCTTACGGTATCCGGGAGTTACACGATCTCATGGTCGAAAGAAGGGATACTTTACATTGGCAAAGCTCTAGCAAAACGAACTACACGATCTTTTATGCTATGCTTAGGATTGGGTCGTGTCCATCACATCATTCTCCTAATGATGTGATCCCGTTATCAACGACATCCAATGTCCATAGTCAGGAAACCATGACTATCTGTTGATCACAACGAGCTAGTCAACTAGAGGCTCACCAGGGACATATTGTGGTCTAAGTATTCACACGTGTATTACGATTTCCGGATAATACAGTTATAGCATGAATAAAAGACATTTATCATGAACATTGAAATATAATAATACTTTTATTATTGCCTCTAGGGCATATTTCCAACATGAAGATGGTCTCTCTCAAGCAACCCTGCAACCAAATAACAAAGAGTCTCTTGTGTCCCCAACACACCCAATACAATGGTAAATTGTATAGGTGCACTAGTTCGGCGAAGAGATGGTGAAACAAGTGGTATATGGATAGTAGATATGAGTATTTGTAATCTGAAATTATAAAAACAGCAAGGTAGCAAGTAATAAAAGTGAGCGTAAACGGTATTGCAATGATGGTAAACAAGGCCTAGGGTTCATACTTTCGCTAGTGTAAGTTCCCTCAACAATACTAACATAATTGGATCACATAACTATCCCTCAACATGCAACAAAAAGTCACTCCAAAGTCACTAATAGCGGAGAACAAATGAAGAGATTATGGTAGGGTACGAAACCACCTCAAAGTTATTCTTTCCAATCAATCCGTTGGGCTATTCCTATAAGTGTCACAAACAGCCCTAGAGTTCATACTAGAATAACATCTTAAGACACAAATCAACCAAAACCCTAATGTCACCTAGATACTCCATTGTCACCTCAAGTATTCGTGGGCATGATTATATGATATGCATCACACAATCTCAATTCATCTATTCAACAAACACAAAGGACATCAAAGAGTGCCCCAAAGTTTCTGCCGGAGAATCACGACGAAAACGTGTGCCAACCCCTATGCATAGGTTCCCAATGTCACGAAACCTGCAAGTTGATCACCTCAACATACATCAAGTGGCACGTGGTATCCCATTGTCACCACAGATATCCACGGCAAGACATACATCAAGTGTTCTCAAGTCTTTAAAGACTCAATCCGATAAGATTACTTCAAAGGGGAAACTCAATTCATTACAAGAGAGAAGAGAGGGAGGAGAAACATAGGATCCAACTATAATAGCAAAGCTGGCGATACATCAAGATCGTGCCAAATCAAGAACACGAGAGAGAGAGAGATCAAACACATAGCTACTGGTACATACCCTCAGCCCCGAGGGAGAACTACTCCCTCCTCGTCATGGAGAGCGTCGGGATGATGAAGATGGCCACCGGTGAGGGATCCCCCCTCCGGCAGGGTGCCGGAACAGGGTCCCGATTAACTTTTGGTGGCTACGGAGGCTTCTGGAGGCGGAACTCTTGATCTAATCTTGCGTTCTGGAAGTTTTAGGTCACGTAGGTATATATGGGTACAGGAGGTACGTCAGGGGAGCCACGAGGGCCCCAGAGACAGGGGGCGCGCCCTAGGGGGGCGCCCCCACCCTCGTGAGCACCTCGTTCCTTCCTTGACGTGGAGTCCAAGTCCATCAGGTGTGTTTCCTTCCAAAAATAACTTCTCCAGTTAATTTCGTTCCGTTTCGACTCCGTCTGATATTTCTTTTCTTCAAAACACTGAAATAGGCATAAAACAGCAAATCTGGGCTGGGCCTCCGGTTAATAGGTTAGTCCCAAAAATAATATAAAAGTGGAAAATAAAGCCCAATATTGCCCAAAACAGTAGATAATATAGCATGGAGCAATCAAAAATTATAGATACGTTGGAGACGTATTAGCGGCTCTAAGCCGCTTTATCTCTCGCTTAGGAGAAAAGGCTTTACCCTTTTATCGCCTCCTTCAGTGCACCGAACACTTTGAGTGGACGGACGCTGCCACAGCCGGATTGGAAGAAATAAAGGCCATTTTGGCAACCAACCCAATCCTGGCCGCGCCAAACATCGGCGAACCAATGCTGTTGTACATTGCGGCAACTCATCAAGTTGTAAGCGCAGTGCTCGTCGTCGAACGAGAAGCCGTCGGACATAAATTCCCTCTTCAAAGGCCGGTATACTATGTATCCACTGTCCTCACTCCATGCAAATCACTGTACCCACATTATCAAAAGATAGCCTATGCGATATTCATGGCATCCCGGAAGTTGCGACACTACTTTCAAGAGTGTTCGATTACAGTAGCCTCGGAAGTGCCACTTAATGATATTATAAACAACCACGACGCTACGGGCTGGATTGCTAAATGGTCCATTGAGCTCCTCCCGTTCGACATAACATACAAACCTCGACGGGCCATTAAGTCGCAAGTATTGGCCGACTTTGTCGCCGAATGGACGGAGGCCGAACTCCCTAAAGAGTACGGCGCATACTCCAATTGGATCATGCACTTCGACGGTTCTAAAATGCTATCTGGTCTAGGGGCTAGCATCGTCCTGATGTCCCCAACCGGAGATACCGTTCAGTATGTACTGCAAATATTGTATACAGACTCCAACAACGCAACCGAATACGAAGCTCTGTTGCATGGTCTTCAGATGGCAGTCTCCATGGGCATTCAACGCCTGGAGGTGCGTGGGGATTCAAACCTTGCAATATCCCAAATAAATGGAGACTTTGATGCCAAGGATCCGAAAATGGCGGCCTACCGAAACGTCGTCCTAAAAATGTCAGCTCGGTTCAAGGGACTCGAATTTCACCATGTGGTCGAGAAAACAATCAAGCGGCGGATATCCTCGCCCACATCGGTGCAAAACGCGATGCGGTCCCCCCCAACATATTTCTGGAAAGGCTATTCAAGCCATCCGTAGTATGGGAAGGGGACACCGGTAACAATAGTCCGGACCCAGCCAAAATGCCCGATACCGAATACTCTGACACAATGGGAGGCTCCGCCACCAAATAACACCTTCAGCCCACGTAATAATGGCCATTATCGCCCCATGGACAGAACCATTCCTGGCCTACCTAACTAGGCAGGAACTTCCGAGGACCAAAATGAGGCACGCTGCATAGTGCGGTGATCTAAGGCCTACAGGGTCCACAAAGGAGAATTGTATAAAAAAAGTACTACCGGAGTCCTTCAAAGGTGCATCTCCGAAGAAGAAGGGCGGAACCTTTTGGCAGAAATCCACGTCGGACTTGGCGGTCATCATTCCGCAGCCCGGGCTCTTGTAAGCAAGGCCTTCCGTACAGGATTCTATTGGCCAACGGCTCGGGCAGATGCACAGGACTTGGTCCAACGTTGCGCCGGTTGCTAGCTCTTTGCAAATCAAAGCCACATGCCACCCACCGCCCTCCAAACAATCCCCATTACGTGGCCCTTCGCGGTCTGGGGGCTTGACATGGTTGGACCCCTTAAAGGGGGAACCCACAAGAAAAAATACTTACTGGTCATGGTGGATAAATTCACCAAATGGATAGAGGCCAAACCCATTAAAACAGCCGAATCCGGACCAGTGATAGACTTCATATCTGGGGTCGTACACCATTATGGCGTCCCCCACAGCATCATCACTGACAATAGCACAAACTTCACAGCCAATGAGGTAAAACTCTGGTGCATCAAAATGGGCATCAAGCTCGATTATGCTTCAGTCTATCACCCACAAACCAACGGTTAAGTCGAGCGAGCAAACAGTCTTATAATGAGCGGCATTAAACCCAGATTAGTGCGTTCCTTAACGGAGTCTAACACGCACTGGGTAGAGAAGCTCGACTCCATACTCTGGGGGCTGCGGACCATGCCGAATCGTAGTACCGGATATACACCCTTCTTTATGGTGTACGGCGCAGAGGCAGTCTTGCCCTGTGACATAATTCATGACTCACCTCGAGTGAGCATGTACGAAGAAAGAGAAGCCGAGCTCGATCGACAGGACAGTCTGGACACCCTGGAGGAGGAGCGCGACGTAGCCAAAGCCCGTTCCGCATTTTATCAGCAACAGGCTCGCAGATACCAAAACAGAGAAGTATGGGCCAAAACTTATAACATTGGCGAACTAGTTCTACGCCTGCCGGACAAGAAAAAGAACAAGCTCGATCCCAAATGGGAAGGTCCCTTCATTATCAACCAAGTTCTGACCGGCGGAGCGTACCGACTGCGGGATGCATCGACTAGTCGACTTGAGCCGAACCCATGGAACGCGGCCAGGCTCCGAAGATTCTACGCCTAGCACCGGACTCTATGTTCGTCCCCTTCCTTTGTCCATTTTTTGCATATACATTATCTGTCTTGTTTTTCTTTCTTCATTTCTTTTATTCTTTCTCTAGGCCTTTAACGGCCAACTTGTGCCTCGCTTGCACATTAGAGATGCGCTACCCGCGCTCCATACCTGGGGGCTTCTTTCACAGAAGCTTAATTATTTATCTGGGCCTCAAGCCCCGCACATGTGTCATGCTTCCGCATGTACCTTTTTTTGCCATTATATGCATCGATATGACTTAAGTTTTGGCCAATCTGGGTTGTCTGGCTCTTGTATTTATGCCCCATGTTCCCGTTAATTCGGCTAGGGCATAAGGTAGAACCTCTGCTGTAACACCCTCGATGCGACTATATCTCCCACGTGTCGAGGCACGACTTAGAGGCATAATCGCATTGAAGGCATATGTCACAAGTTAGGCAATCTTCACAACATCCCATGTAATATATAGATAATAAAAGGGGAGATAACATAGTTGGCTTACACTCGCCACGTCAATCAAGTACATAAAATAGCATTACATCATACAAACACTCATGGCCCGACTACGGCGCCAAAATAAAAGATAACCCAACATGCGACACGGTCCCGATCACCCCAACTGGGCACCACTACTGATCATCAGGGAAAGACACATAGTATCATTGAGAGTCCTCGTTGAACTCCCACTTGAGCTCAAGCGCGTCACCTGGAGCGGAATCATCAGGCCCTGCATCTGGTTTGGAAGTAATCTGTGAGCCACAGGGACTCAGCAATCTCGCACCCTCGCGATCAAGACTATTTAAGCTTAATAGGTAAGGCAAGGTAAATATGTGGAGCTGCAGCAAGCGACTAGCATATATGGTGGCTAACCTGTTCGCAAAAGAGAGCGAGAAGAGGAGGCAAAGACGGTCGAACAACTAGAGGGCAACCTGCGCAAGCATTACTCCAACACCGTGTTCACTTCCCGGACTCCGCCGAGAAGAGACCATCACGGTAACTCACACTGTTGATTCATTTTAATTAAGTTAAGGTTCAAGTTATCTACAACCGGACATTAACAAATTCCCATCTGCCCATAACCGCGGGCACGGCTTTCGAAAGTTCAAATCCCTGCAGGGGAGTCCCAACTTAGCCCATGACAAGCTCTCACGGTCAACGAAGGAATAGACCTCCTCCCGAGACGTTCCGATCAGACTCGGTACCTCGGTTCTTCAAGACACTTCGACAGGTTAAAACAAGACCAGCAACACCGCCCGAATGTGCCGACAAATCCCGATAGGAGCTGCACATATCTCGTTCTCAGGGCACACTCAGATGAGACATCCTACGAGTAAAACCAACCCTCAAGTTGCCCCGAGGTGGCCCCGCAGTCTACTCGGTCGGACCAACACTCAGAGGAGCACTGGCCCGGGGGGGGTTTAAATAAGATGACCCTCGGGCTCCGGAAACCCAAGGGAAAAAGAGGCTAGGTGGCAAATGGTAAAACCAAGGTTGGGCATTGCTGGAAAAGCTTTAATCAAGGCGAACTATCAAGGGGTTCCCATTATAACCCAACCGCGTAAGGAACGCAAAATCCGGGAACATAACACCGATATGACGGAAACTAGGGCGGCAAGAGTGGAACAAAACACTAGGCGAGAGGCCGAGCCTTCCACCCTTTACCAAGTATATAGATGCATTAAGATAACATGGCAATATAATGATATCCCAACAAGTAAATAATGTTCCAACAAGGAACGGTCTCCAATCTTCACCTGCAACTAGCAACGCTATAAGAGGGGCTGAGCAAAGCGGTAACATAGCCAATCAACGGTTTGCTAGGACATGGTGGGTTAGAGGTTTGACATGGCAATTTGGGAGGCTTGAAAGCAAGTGGTAGGCATCGTAGCATTGGCATAGCAAAAGAGCGAGCATCTAGCAAAGCAAAGATAGTAGTGATTTCGAGGGTATGATCATCTTGCCTGCAAAGTTGTCAGAGTTGACTGGATCCTCGAAAGCAAACTCAACGGGCTCCTCGTTAGCGAACTCGTCTCCCGGCTCTACCCAAACAAGACAAACAAGCAAAGGAACACAATCAACCACGTGCAAGGCTCAAACAATATGATGCAAGGATGGTATGCTATGCGGGATGCGATGCGGGATGCATATGCAAGATTGACAAGGAATGCATGAACCTGGCCTCAACTTGGAAATCCAAGTGTGCCACTGGAAAGATGAGATGAAATCACTTGAAAACGATATAAAGAACGCCGGAATCGGAGTTACGGTTTGGAAATGGCAAACAATTCAAATATGACCACGTTCTGCGATTTACAGCAAGTAGCTATCTAAATGCAACGAGATGAACATGCTACGGCACTCAAACATGGCATAAAAATACATGGCAGGGATGCATTCATGATGCTTAACAAAAGTCTAGCACTGAGCTACGGCCAATTCATCCATTAACAGGTTCAAACAAGCATGGCAAAAATGCATTGACAAACAGATCTCAGACTTAGTGAAATTAACACTTGTCTGGAATTTCAGATCAGATAGCACTCTTTGGAGCATGAAAACTATATGCTACAGGACCTGAACATGGAAAAGTAAAGCATCGCATGGAGCTACTCAAGGAGCTTAACAAAAGTCCCTTAGTGACCTTGAGCCAAAAGGGATCAGAAAATACAATTGCAAGCATGTGAACATGGCAAAAACATAATCAGTTCTCAGACTTAGTGAAAACTGGAGCATGCTGAAACAAATATCAAGTAAGCATGTTTACGAGCTCGATGCACTCACTACAGAGCAAGTCATGACAATCTAAGCATACACCCATCAAGAATACACAAAATTCAAGCTAGACATGGCAAGAACAATAACATAGCATGCACGGATCAACTACAACATCCTCGGCAAAATCGCTAACAAGTAAACAATCTGCCCAGATTCACGAAATGACAAAAGTAGAGCTCGATTGGCTCAAGCTAGGGTGCTCCATAATTGCAAACAAAGACATGGATGGATAGAGCACTACAATATTAATAAAACATCCTTACTGATCATCCTCAAAATAGGTACGAATCACTAGGAAACAACATGAACATATGGCCATATGAGATAAACAGGTCAAGGACTTAGTGGAAAAGCTAAGTCCCAGAAATCAGCATTACCATGTGCCTCACTTTGCAAGCTTGTGCTAGTCACCACACACATCACAAAAATACATGGGTTGCACCTCTGGAAATATGGCAAAACCCTTAACAAAACATATGTAGAACTCAGGGGCATATCATGCACACAATAATCATGGCAAAAATGACAAATATCTAAATGGAGCGGCAGATCTGACAATTATCTCAAGTAGCACTCTTCTAACAGCATTTCGGGCATCAAGATGAACTCAAATGAAAATGATGCAATGGAATGAAATGATGTACTCTCTGAGACGAACATTTTGATATGCTATATGCGCAAAACGGAGTTACGGATGCAAAGTTATGGCACGATGAACATGGGCATATGAACTAGGGTTTCGGGAGAAAGTCAACCCACTTTTTGGATCTAGATCTGAGATCCGGTGCACGATTTACGAGGATGGCCGGCACTGTTCACCGGTGACGGGGCGCGGCCGGAGTAAGCGGGCGAGGTGGAGGTCGGCGCGGGCCGGCGCCGGAGTAGAAGGCGGCGGTGCGAGGCGGGTGGAGCGGCGGCGGTGGTCGCCGGAAGTGGCTCCAGCGAGGGCTTGCGGTCGTGGCCCGGTGCGGCAAGCCGGGCGGCGGCAGAGCCATCGGGGATGGCGGCGCGGTGGTCCGGGTCGCCGGCCTCGGGGAAGGAGGCGGCGGGAGGGGAGGCACCTCGGCGGCGGAGGAACGGGCCGAGAGGGCCCGCCGTGGGCTCTCCGGGCCTCGGCGCGGGGGCAGCCGGCGGCTGCCACGTGGCGTGACGGGAGAGGGCGAGGGGACGGTGGCGGACGTGTCCGGCTGTACGGACAATGTCCGGCGCGGTGGAGGAGATATTTTTTAAGGGTTTCGAGCAGGGGATCCGAGATTTGGAATGGGGGAGGTATATATAGTCATAGAGGGAGTTAGGAGTGTCCAAATGAGGTGCGGTTTTCGGCCACGCGATCGTGATCGAACGCTCTAGATGATGGAGAGGGTTTTGGTGGGTTTTGGGCCAACTTGGAGGGGTGTTGGGCTGCAACACACACGAGGCCTTTTCGGTCCCTCGGTTAACCGTTGGAGCATCAAACGAAGTCCAAATGGTATGAAACTTGACAGGAGGTCTACCGGTAGTAAACCAAGGCCGCTTAGCAAGTCTCGGTCCAATCCGTAAATGTTTAATCCCCACACACGAAAGAAAGGTAGAAATGACCACCGGAGGAGAACGAAGCGCCGGAATGCAAAACGGACAACGGGGAAAATGCTCGAATGCATGAGATGAACATGTATGCAAATGCAATGCACATGATGACATGATATGAGATGCATGACAACGATAACAACACACGGAGACAAAGACCCGAACCCAAGAAAATAAAATAACTTAAGGCCGGAAACGGCAAGAGTTGGATTACATATTGGGTAAATCATATCCGGGGTGTTACAACACTCCACCACTACAAAAGGATCTCGTCCCGAGATCTAGGACTGAAAGAACGCCGGGTACTCAGAACGGAGGTGATCCTCACGTTCCCAGGTAGCTTCACGGTCAGAATGGTGTGACCACTTGACTTTGAGGAATTTTATTGACTTGTTGCGAGTCTTGCGTTCAGTCTCTTCAAGAATAGCAACTGGGTGCTCACGATAGGAGAGATCTTCTTGGAGCTCAATGTCCTCGAAGTTGACGGTGCGGTCAGGAGTCTTGAAGCATTTTCGAAGCTGAGAGACATGGAACATATCATGAACATTTCCAAAGTTTGAAGGAAGCTCGAGTTGATAGGCGAGATCGCCTCTCTTGCTGACAATCTTGAAAGGTCCCACGTATCTGGGGGCAAGCTTCCCTTTGATACCGAAGCGACGAGTACCTTTCATAGGAGAGACGCGGAGGTAAACATGATCTCCGATCTCGAAAGCCAAATCACGGTGCTTACTATCATAGTAGCTCTTCTGGCGGGATTGGGCTGCTTTGAGGTTATCTCGAATGACTTTGCACATTTCCTCTGCCTCTGTGATTAAGTCATTTCCGAGAAGCTGACGTTCACCGGTTTCAGACCAGTTGAGAGGGGTACGGCACTTCCTGCCATACAGAATTTCAAATGGGGCCTTGCCCGAACTTGCTTGAAAACTGTTGTTGTAGGAGAATTCAGCATAAGGAAGACAATCCTCCCACTTCATGCCGAAGGAGATCACACAAGCCCTGAGCATATCTTCAAGAATCTGGTTGACACGCTCGACTTGACCGCTAGTTTGAGGATGGAAAGCTGTGCTGAAGCGGATGTTGGTGCCCATGGCCTTCTGAAAAGAATCCCAAAACTTGGAGGTAAAGATGCTGCCACGGTCTGAAGAGATCACTTGTGGAATACCGTGCAGAGAGACAATTCGAGAGGTATAGAGTTCCGCCAATTGAGCTGCAGTGATTGACTCTTTGATAGGCAGAAAGTGAGCCACTTTAGTGAGTTTGTCGATGACAACGAATATAGCATCATTGCCACGTTTGGACTTTGGAAACCCAGTCACGAAGTCCATCTCAATGTGGTCAAACTTCCATTCTGGAATGGCAAGAGGTTGGAGGAGACCAGCTGGCCTTTGGTGTTCTGCCTTCACTCTTCTGCAGACATCACACTCATTCACGAATTGAGCAATCTCGCGCTTCATTCGAGTCCACCAATAAGCCTGCTTGAGGTCCTGATACATCTTCGTGCTCCCAGGGTGGATGGAGAGGAGAGAATTGTGAGCCTCGTTCATGATCACTTTACGGAGGTCACCTTTGGGCACAACAATACGATCCTCGAAGAAGAGAGTATCCTTGTCATCAAGGCGGTAGCACTTGTACTTGGGTTGACTCTTGGCAATCCCAATCTTCACCTTTTTCACCATAGCATCAAGAAGCTGGGCTTGGCGAATCTGGTCTTCCAAGGTAGGAGAGACTTGAAGGTTGGCGAGGAAACCTTGAGGAACAACTTGCAGATTAAGTTTGCGGAAAGCTTCACAAAGCTCGGGTTGATAAGGCTTGAGAATCAGACTGTTGCAATAAGCCTTCCTGCTCAATGCGTCAGCAATCACATTGGCCTTGCCTGGAGTATACTCGATACTCGGATTATACTCTTGAATCATTTCGACCCATCGAGTTTGCCTGAGGTTGAGATTAGGCTGAGTGAAGATGTACTTGAGACTCTTGTGGTCAGTGAAAATGTCCACTTTTCTTCCCAATAAGAGATGTCTCCAAGTCAAAAGAGCATGCACAACTGCCGCCAACTCGAGATCATGAGTGGGGTAGTTCTTCTCATTGGGCTTCAACTGGCGAGAGGTATAAGCAACAACTTTCTTCTCTTGCATCAACACTGCGCCAAGACCTTGGAGAGAGGCATCACAAAAGACCTCGTACGGCTTGGATTCATCAGGCGGAGTCAGAACTGGAGCAGTGATCAATTTCTCTTTCAAAGTGTTGAAAGCAATGTCACACTCCGGAGACCAAACGTACTTGACGTGCTTCTGGAGAAGATTTGAGAGAGGCTTCGCGATCTTAGAAAAGTTTTCAACGAATCTTCGGCAATAGCTTGCGAGACCGAGGAAGCTACGGAGTTGCTTCACGTTCTGAGGAGGTTCCCAATTCACAATTGCAGACACCTTCTCAGGATTCACCGCAATGCCCTTGGCAGAGATGATATGACCAAGATAAAGAACCTCATCGAGCCAAAATTCGCACTTGGAGAACTTGGCGTAGAACTGGTGTTCCCTGAGCTTATCGAGTACCAAACGCAAGTGCTTGGCATGATCTTCCTTGTTCTTCGAGAAAACCAGAATGTCGTCGAGATAGACCAAAACGAAGTCATTGGTGTAGGCGTTGAAGATGAAGTTCATCATGCGAGAGAACGTCGGAGGAGCGTTGACGAGGCCAAAAGACATGACAGTGTATTCATATGAACCATAGCTTGTCCTGAAAGCCGTCTTGGGAATATCTTGCTCACGGATTCGAATCTGATGATAACCCATACGGAGATCAAGCTTGGAGAATACTTGGGCACCTTTGAGTTGTTCGAACAGCTCGTTGATGTTGGGAAGTGGGTATTTGTTCTTGATGGTCTTCTTGTTCAATGGACGGTAATCAACACAAAGTCGGTCCATTCCATCCTTCTTCTTCACAAAAAGAACACCACAACCCCACGGAGAAGAACTAGGCCGGATAAGACCCATTCTCTGTTGAATATCGAGTTGCTTCTTCAGCTCCTTCAACTCTTTAGGTCCGAGCTTGTAAGGACGCTTGCACACAGGTTCCGTGCAAGGCTCAAGATCAATGACGAATTCAACTGGCCGGTGCGGAGGCATTCCTGGGAGCTCTTCTGGAAAGACGTCTTGATATTCGCAAACGACTGGAATTTGCGAGATAGCATCCAGTTCACCCTTCTCATTGAGAGAAAACAGATGGATGGTATCGTCACGAGCGGCGAAGACAATTACATCCTCAGACGAATGAGTCAATTGAATCTGCCTGGTTGCACAGTCAAGATGTGCCTTGTGCTTAGAAAGCCAATCCATCCCGAGAATAAGATCAATATCCGAGTTACCAAGAACCACCAGAGAAGAAAGAAACTTGTAATCGCCCAACGTGATAGAGATATCGGGAACAACCAAACTAGAAGTCAAAAGCTTGCCGGGAGAAACAACTTGCATGACTTTGGGCATGATCTCAGTATCAACATTGTGCTTCGATGCAAAAGGGCATGATAAGAAAAAATGCGATGCACTAGTATCAAAAAGTACTTTTGCAGGAACATCGTTAACAAGAAGGTTACCCATGATGACATCTGACGAGTCCTCTGCCTGAGCTGTGTTCATCAAGTTGACCTTGGCGTGCTTGGGGTTATGCTTGACCACAGCTGTACTTGCCGATCGCACAGGAGGAGGAGGAAGGCGCCTCTGATTGAAGCATTTGTTGGCATAGTGACCCTTCTGTTGGCACTTGTTGCACGTGACCTCTGAAAGTGGATGGTGATACGGAGCACTCAATCTTGGAGCTTGAGACGAAGTCTTGTTCTGAAAGCCAGGGTTGGGTGGGTGGGAAGATCCACTGCCACCTTTGCTCTTCTGTTGATACGGCTGACGGAACGGAGGAGGAGGAAGCCAATACTTCTGCTGCTTGGCCACTTGAGTAGAGGAAGAAGGAGTAGCATCTCTGACTCGCTTCTTGGAAGCATCACACCTCAGTTGAGCGGCCTCTTGCTTCAATGCCATGTTGTAGAACTCATCGTACCTCAAGGGCTCAAAGAGAACAAGAGCTAGCTGGATTTCTTCTCTGAGACCACCCCTGAACTGGTATATCATGCTCTTCTCATCAGGACGTCCTGCTTGGCAAAGCGGGCGAGCTTCTGGAACAACTTGTTGTAGTCATAGACAGACAAAGAGCCTTGCTTCAGGTTGCGGAATTCCTCACGCTTGCTTTCAACCACGCTCTGAGGGATATGGTGAGCTCTGAAATCTTGACGGAATTCATCCCAAGTGATCACACGTCCACCTCTGGAATCCTTGTACTGCTGGAACCATTCTGCAGCTTGATCTTTGAGTTGGAAGGAAGCGAACTTGACGAAGTCCTCATGCCTAACATTACTGCACTCGAAATGCTTGCACAGATCCACGAGCCAATCGTCAGCATCAGTTGCCTCAACACAATTGCTGAAAGTCTTTGGCCCGTTAGCAAGGAACTGGTTGAGTGTAGCAAAGTGATTCTGATTGTTGCCTTGGTTCCCTTGGTTGCCTTGATTGCGCTCTTGGAGAATTTGCATGATCAACTGTGTGTTTGCATTGGTTGCGGCCATCACAGCTTGCCATGCCTCCGGAGGAGGTGGAGGTGGTGGCGGATCCTGATTCTGATTCTGATTGGTGCTCTTAGCGGGAGCCATCCTGAAGAGGTTGACCACCGTTAGCACATAGACAGATAAATGAAGCTGAATCCAACGGAATGAAAATTGCAACATAAAGTCTTCACATCCGAACAAAATGAACGAATGCATTCCTCTTGAAATGGTCACATATCCATAAATTGAGAAGCCACTTAGAATTTAGGTAGAGAAATAAATCAACAAGGTACGGATCAAGAACGAATACTCGGTAAGAAATCCCAATCTCAAACCAAATATCCGTGGAAGAAGAACTAGAGCTACAAGAATTCCCACCTATGAAACTCCCGAACCTTTCCGGTTATGCAATCAGGTGTTGGGGATACAGGGGAAGCATAATATCTCACCCAAATCTAGCAAATCCTACATCCAGCTGTATCCATCCTTCAACACATAACCGAGAAAAACTTCGGAAACCATCTACCTCAACCTTCGAAAAGCATCCGTTATACAAGTTATGGCGATACTCCCGAACTCCCGCCCCAGTACTGGGTGGCGTCGAGGTTATCTCACCAACGAACTGCATAAAAGAGATTTTCGATGTCGGCGTACTAAACTCAGGTATTCCAGAACTGCAACGATAAAATTATGACGACAACACCTCAGAGCTCAACTCCCCGGGACACTTCCACAAAACCCCTGACAGGAGGCACCAAGACAATGTTCTCGTCATAAAACCATCGGAACGATTCCAAGATACCCGCGTGATCCTAAAAATTTTTAGTGAAATTTGAGAAGAGAAGAGTCAAAACTCTACGTCAGGATGCCTTACCAGAGCGATGAGGAGACTGGGAAGTAAAAAGAATTCCTAAACTCTCCGATATATAATTCCTAAATGACTCAAAACATTTTTCTAGACACAACTCGGCTGCTAAAAACGATCAAGCAATGGGGCTCCTAAGGTCGGGGAAGGCTCTGATTACCAACTTGTAACACCCTCGATGCGACTATATCTCCCACGTGTCGAGGCACGACTTAGAGGCATAATCGCATTGAAGGCATATGTCGCAAGTTAGGCAATCTTCACAACATCCCATGTAATATATAGATAATAAAAGGGGAGATAACATAGTTGGCTTACACTCGCCACGTCAATCAAGTACATAAATAACATTACATCATCAAACACTCATGGCCCGACTACGGCGCCAAAATAAAAGATAACCCAACATGCGACACGGTCCCGATCACCCCAACTGGGCACCACTACTGATCATCAGGGAAAGACACATAGTATCGTTGAGAGTCCTCGTCGAACTCCCACTTGAGCTCAAGCGCGTCACCTGGAGCGGAATCATCAGGCCCTGCATCTGGTTTAATAGTAATCTGTGAGCCACAGGGACTCAGCAATCTCGCACCCTCGCGATCAAGACTATTTAAGCTTAATAGGTAAGGCAAGGTAAATATGTGGAGCTGCAGCAAGCGACTAGCATATATGGTGGCTAACCTGTTCGCAAAAGAGAGCGAGAAGAGGAGGCAAAGCGCGAGCGAGAAACTAGAGGGCAACCTGCGCAAGCATTACTCCAACACCGTGTTCACTTCCCGGACTCCGCCGAGAAGAGACCATCACGGTAACTCACACTGTTGATTCATTTTAATTAAGTTAAGGTTCAAGTTATCTACAACCGGACATTAACAAATTCCCATCTGCCCATAACCGCGGCACGGCTTTCGAAAGTTCAAATCCCTGCAGGGGAGTCCCAACTTAGCCCATGACAAGCTCTCACGGTCAACGAAGGAATAGACCTCCTCCCGAGACGTTCCGATCAGACTCGGTACCTCGGTTCTTCAAGACACTTCGACAGGTTAAAACAAGACCAGTAACACCGCCCGAATGTGCCGACAAATCCCGATAGGAGCTGCACATATCTCGTTCTCAGGGCACACTCAGATGAGACATCCTACGAGTAAAACCAACCCTCAAGTTGCCCCGAGGTGGCCCCGCAGTCTACTCGGTCGGACCAACACTCAGAGGAGCACTGGCCCGGGGGGGTTTAAATAAGATGACCCTCGGGCTCCGGAAACCCAAGGGAAAAAGAGGCTAGGTGGCAAATGGTAAAACCAAGGTTGGGCATTGCTGGAAAAGCTTTAATCAAGGCGAACTATCAAGGGGTTCCCACTATAACCCAACCGCGTAAGGAACGCAAAATCCGGGAACATAACACCGATATGACGGAAACTAGGGCGGCAAGAGTGGAACAAAACACTAGGCGAGAGGCCGAGCCTTCCACCCTTTACCAAGTATATAGATGCATTAAGATAACATGGCAATATAATGATATCCCAACAAGTAAATAATGTTCCAACAAGGAACGGTCTCCAATCTTCACCTGCAACTAGCAACGCTATAAGAGGGGCTGAGCAAAGCGGTAACATAGCCAATCAACGGTTTGCTAGGACGTGGTGGGTTAGAGGTTTGACATGGAAATATGGGAGGCTTGAAAGCAAGTGGTAGGCATCGTAGCATTGGCATAGCAAAAGAGCGAGCATCTAGCAAAGCAAAGATAGTAGTGATTTCGAGGGTATGATCATCTTGCCTGCAAAGTTGTCAGAGTTGACTGGATCCTCGAAAGCAAACTCAACGGGCTCCTCGTTAGCGAACTCGTCTCCCGGCTCTACCCAAACAAGACAAACAAGCAAACGGAACACAATCAACCATGTACAAGGCTCAAACAATATGATGCAAGGATGGTATGCTATGCGGGATGCGATGCGGGATGCATATGCAAGATGAGACAAGGAATGCATGAACCTGGCCTCAACTTGGAAATCCAAGTGTGCCACTGGAAAGATGAGATGAAATCGCTTGAAAACGATATAAAGAATGTCGGAATCGGAGTTACGATTTAGAAATGGCAAGCAATTCAAATATGACCACGTTCTGCGATTTACAGCAAGTATCCATCTAAATGCAATGAGATGAACATGCTACAGCACTCAAACATGGCATAAAATACATGGCAGGGATGCATTCATGATGCTTAACAAAAGTCTAGCACTGAGCTACGGCCAATTCATCCATTAACAGGTTCAAACAAGTATGGCAAAAATGCAATTGACAAACAGATCTCAGACTTAGTGAAATTAACACTTGTCTGGAATTTCAGATCAGATAGCACTCTTCGGAGCATGAAAACTATATGCTACAGGACCTGAACATGGCAAAGTAAAGCATGGAATGGAGCTACTCAAGGAGCTTAACAAAAGTCCCTTAGTGACCTTGAGCCAAAAGGGATCAGAAAATACAATTGCAAGCATGTGAACATGGCAAAAACATAATCAGTTCTCAGACTTAGTGAAAACTGGAGCATGCTGAAACAGATATCAATTAGGCATGTTTACGAGCTCGATGCACTCACTACAGAGCAAGTCATGACAATCTGAGCATACACCCATCAAGAATACACAAAATTCAAGCTAGACATGGCAAGAACAATAACATAGCATGCACGGATCAACTACAACATTCTCGGCAAAATCGCTAACAAGTAGACAATCTGCCCAGATTCACGAAATGACAAAAGTAGAGCTCGATTGGCTCAAGCTAGGGTGCTCCACAATTGCAAACAAAGACATGGATGGATAGAGCACTACAATATTAATAAAACATCCTTACTGATCATCCTCAAAAGAGGTACGGATCACTAGGAAACAACATGAACATATGGCCATATGAGATAAACAGGTCAAGCACTTAGTGGAAAAGCTATGTCCCTGAAATCAACATTACCAAGTGCCTCACTTTGCAAGCTTGTTCTAGTCACCACACACATCACAAAAATACATGGGTTGCACCTCTGGAAAGATGGCAAAACCCTTAACAAAACATATGTAGAACTCAGGGGCATATCATGCACACAATAATCATGGCAAAAATGACAAATATCTAAATGGAGCAGCAGATCTGACAATTATCTCAAGTAGCACTCTTCTAACAGCATTTCGGGCATCAAGATGAACTCAAATGAAAATGATGCAATGGAATGAAATGATGTACTCTCTGAGACAAATATTTTGATATGCTATATGCGCAAAACGGAGTTACGGATGCAAAGTTACGGCACGATGAACATGGGCATATGAACTAGGGTTTCAGAAGAAAGTCAACCCACGTTTTTGGATCTAGATCTGAGATCCGGTGCACGATTTACGAGGATGGCCGGCACTGTTCACCGGCGACGGGGCGCGGTCGGAGTAAGCGGGCGAGGTGGAGGTCGGCGCGGGCCGACGCCGGAGTAGAAGGCGGCGGTGCGAGGCGGGTGGAGCGGCGGCGGTGGTCGCCGGAAGTGGCTCTGGTGAGGGCTTGCGGCCGTGGCCCGGTGCGGCAAGCCGGGCGGCGGCGGAGCCACCGGGGATGGCGGCGCGGTGGTCCGGGTCGCCGGCCTCAGGGAAGGAGGCGGCGGGAGGCGAGGCGCCTCGGCGGCGGAGGAACGGGCCGGGAGGGCCCGCCGTGGGCTCTTCGGGCCTCGGCGCGGGGGCAGCCAGCGGCTGCCACGTGGCGTGACGGGAGAGGGCGAGGGGACGGCGGCGGACGTGTCCGGCTGGACGGACAATGTCCGGCGCGGCGGAGGAGATATTTTTTTAGGGTTTCGAGGAGGGGATCCGAGATTTGGAATGGGGGAGGTATATATAGGCATAGAGGGAGCTAGGAGTGTCCAAATGAGGTGCGGTTTTCGGCCACGCGATCGTGATCGAACACTCTAGATGATGGAGAGGGTTTTGGGCCAACTTGGAGGGGTGTTGGGCTGCAACACACACGAGGCCTTTTCGGTCCCTCGGTTAACCGTTGGAGCATCAAACAAAGTCCAAATGGTACGAAACTTGACAGGCGGTCTACCGGTAGTAAACCAAGGCCGCTTGGCAAGTCTCGGTCCAATCCGGAAATGTTTAATCCCCACACACGAAATAAAGGTAGAAATGACCACCGGAGGAGAACGAAGCGCCGGAATGCAAAACGGACAACGGGGAAAATGCTCGAATGCATGAGATGAACACGTATGCAAATGCAATGCAAATGATGACATGATATGAGATGCATGACAACGATAACAACACACGAAGACAAAGACCCAAACCCGTGAAAATAAAATAACTTAAGGCCGGAAATGGCAAGAGTTGGATTACATATTGGGTAAATCATATCCGGGGTGTTACATCTGTGATTGTTACTGACGGGTCAGCCGAATGTGTACCTCAGACTGGGTGAAGCCGAAAGCTAGCGTTCTTAAGGGAATATTCGGTCGGTGAACAAAAGATGATTTTTATTTATTGTCCATATCTGCCCCCAGATGTTTTTCCTGTGTTTCCTATCGCAGTCCGGACATGCACTTTAGGGCATGCTTACCCAGGGAAAGGAACCCTTAACGGAACTATTCTCCCTGGAAGATGTTTCTTACTACCCATGTAATATAACATAACTAGTTGGGCACTTGTCTGTTCAAACACTTATGACCCCTACGCCTGGTCACCACGCATGCCCCTGTTCTTATATAACTGTGCGGGTATTCGGATACACTCCGGACTATCTGGTCCCGAGGTTGAAGCGAAAAGGTCCGCCAAGACAAATGATCTACAATCCGGCTAGAAGGCATTATACATGTCACTTTCATTACATAGTCATGCAGACTGACTAAATTCCTCTTATATACCATCCAACAGGCGGTCTAGCTTACAATCCTGTTGGGAATACTTTGTGGCTAATTCTACTTGCCCATAAACTAAGCTAACGGGGATCTCTTTTCCGTCGGGCCCCACAGGTCCGACCTCGATCATGTGATTTGGGTCTGCCTTGGTATACCGCGTCTTCACCATGGCCCAGGCTTCTCTGGCACCCTGTTGGCAGGCTGATATCTTCCATAATCGGAAGCGCCACCGTGCTCCCTTGAGCTTCTCCGCAAGCTCTGCAACGCCCTCTGGTAGGGAGACGGACGACCACAAGGCCTGGGCAACACCATGCATCACCTGCCGAACTTGTTCGTGCAGATGTGACAGCTCGGATAGAAGATCACCCGCAGACCCGGGCATTTCCTCCGCGGGACGACCCGTCAGCATACCTACAGACATAACGGTGTTAGTCGGCTTCTTCGCCGAACTCCTTTAAAAGGATTCGTTCAAGCACTTACTAAAAATGCCGCACCGAAGCCGCTTATTCTCCTTCTCGGAGTCTGCAAGCTGGCCCTGAACGTCTTTTAGTTCCACGCTCAGCTTAATATTGGCGTCTTGGAGATTATTTTTCTCCCGCCTAACCTCAGTCAGCACGCGTTTGCCAGCCTCTAGCTATCGCATAACATGCTGGTCCTCCGGATTTTCTCCGGATTCATCTGCAACATCTGTTGTTAGATCGGCAGCCATGCCGCACATTATATGGTAACCATCATTCTTTAATGTAGATGTTACCAGCAGGTGACTTTTTCAGTTCCTGCAATGCGGCCACAGCAGCCCGCAGTTGGGTCTTGCATTCCTCTAGCTCCTGTGATAGCCTAGTATTCTTCTCTGTAAGAACCTACACAATAAAGTTGATCCTTAAATCAGTTCTGCTAACTGTTTCAAGTCTCAGGGGCTACTGATACATATAAATCGTCAGATTTACTTACTCGTACATCCTTTACATACTGATCTGTGGCTCTGGCTAGACCATCTTGAGCAGCCCGGAGGTACGCCTCTCCAGAATTGAAGGCATCAAATGCCTCTGGTGAGAAACAAGCGTCACGGAGTACGGCCCGGCAGCGCCTATGATGCATGGCGCTTTCCACCTCTGAGTTTGTAGCGGATAATCTATCTGCATCCTTTGTAGGGGGATTATCCGGCGCCCGCCCCATATCGGCTTCCTCCTCTATGTCCGGTCCTGGCGCCCGGCTGGTGGAAGCATGATTAGTAACATCGCCGGACATATTCCGGCGAGCGTTTTTTCTGTTAAAGAAACACGGGCGTCATTATATTTCGAGAAAGACGACAACCACGGAGTGGGGTTCGTTATACCTTTGCGTCGGCGTCTCCGTCCTGACCGCCTTCCTTTTTGGCCTACCCTGCCTCGGTGCCTCCTATTAGCGCATTGCTGCGGGTTCGGCAGGGCGTCCCGAATGCCTTCCCTGTAAAAATGTCATGTGTATATGGTGGGTGAAGTGTCTAAAAGGGGATCCTAGTTTTGGAGTCGGGATTTTTGGTTTTTCTTACGTGCGATGCAGGGAGCAGTCCGGGATAGTCGGCCGTAATGGCCACCATGGCATCGTCACAGCTTAACTAATAGAACTGTCGGTCTATCAGCTCCACGAATATGAGCGAATCTTCTTCAAGTCCGGAGTCGAGGGCCCGGTCCGGGTCCTCTGGTTGTGGAGAAGGGCTGCTGACCTCCTTTATGGCTTTTCACAGTTCCTGCGCAAATTGGCAAGTTGAATACTTACGACAAAGAATGCAGGAAAAATGGGAGCAGGGAGATATAACTTACCCAGCTTAGAGGATTGTACATGGAGAATCCATCCCATGGCTTGATACGGGTGAACTCCTCTTCCTCACCCTTGAACAATTCGAACAGAATTTTCGCTAAAGCGGCAGCATTGTCCGGACCCTTACGCCCGCAGCGGTTGGCGTCATCCGCCCCGTTGTAACACCACAAGGGGTGCCCGCGATATTGAAGTGGTTGCACTCCCCGCATTATGCAAATCGACATAACTTCGATTACTGTCAATCCTGATCGAGCCAGTGCTTTAATTCGGTTCATCAGATAGAGGACTTATCCATTGTCTTCCACCTGGGGGCTCCGTGCGTGCCAACTTCGGTGTTTCTTCAGAGGAGCATTGTTGAACTCAGGAAGACCCCACCGAACAGGGTCCGGAAGGGGAACGTCCTCCATATAAAACCATTCTGAAGGCCAGTCTTCGGGTGACTTCTTCGGAGTACCGGACAGGTATCCGGTATCGGCGATGCGCCATATTTCGGCTCCGCCCACTTGATAAAGTGACCCCCTCTGTGTGCGAGGGACGAGGCAAAATAGCCTTTTCCACAGCTCGAAGTGAGCCTCGCAGCCTAGGAACAACTCGCAGAGAGCCACATAGTCGGCGATATGTAGGATGGAGGCGGGGGTGAAAGTGTGTAATTGGAGGCCGTAGAACTCCAGGAGACCACGGAGGAATGGATGAATTGGAAATCCGAGTCCCCTTAATAGATAGGGAACAAGGCAGACCCGTTCCCCCATAGAGGGACAGGGAAAGCTCTCTGCTTGCTCCCCGCCATTATAGGTGGCAAGCCCGGCTCGAACGGGCACCATGTACGCCGGAGGGAGAAATCCCTTATTCTGCAGTTCGACTAAACGACTGTGTGAGACTGAACACCTCTCCCAATCACCGGGCTTAGGGCTTTGGGGGCGGGAGGAGGAGCTGCGGAGGTCGGCCATGCTGGAATGGGTCTTTCCGGAACGCGCTCTGATGGACTCTCGCTGGAGGAGGATGGTATGGATCAGATCTAAGGATCCCCATCCCTTTAATAGACAATTTATTTATCTGGCTAGGGGGGTGAATGTAAAAACGCCCTGGCGCCTCGTATTCATTCAACGCGTGGGAGAAAGCTCTTATTGGGCACAGAAGCCAAGAGGTCCAAACATTTATGGGACCGGACACTGCTTTACAAACGTTTGAAGGATGGAGAAGAACCCACCTTGCAATGCCAAAGACAATACTGCGCGCCGGACTCATCGTCATTGAAGTCTGGTTCGGGGGCTACTAAGGGAGTCCTGGATTAGGGGGTATCCGGACAGCCGGATTATATCCTTTGGGCGGACTGTTGGACTATGAAGATACAAGATTGAAGACTTCGTCTCGTGTCCGGATGGGACTCTACTTGGCATGGAAGGCAAGCTAGGCAATACGGATGTGTATATCTCCTCCTTTGTAACCGACCTTGTGTAACCCTAGCCCCCTCTAGTGTCTATATAAACCGGAGGGTTTTAGTCTGTAGGACAACATACAATCATACCATAGGCTAGCTTCTAGGGTTTAGCCTCTCCGATCTCGTGGTAGATCTACTCTTGTACTACCCATATCATCAATATTAATCTAGCAGGACGTAGGGTTTTACCTCCATCAAGAGGGCCCGAACCTGGGTAAAACATCGTGTCCCCTGCCTCCTGTTACCATCCGCCTTAGATGCATAGTTCGGGACCCCCTACCCGAGATCCACCGGTTTTGACACCGACAGTACCCCTTAACTAGTTACTCTTTGAGGAGAACTCGAGCAAAGGAGGTGCACGGGATAGAGAAACTGGAAGGAGGTGAGCCATCTTTTCCTTTCAGCATATGACGTGACAACCGGCCATGTGCACTAGAATGTGTAAACAATACGCTTCACATGATGAACGAATAAAATGATTGTGCATTTCAAACCTCTTGGGTTCACCTTAAATATGTAGGAACATGGTACTACATGAACACATATTGCCATGATCAGAATTATAGAGGCAAACAAAATGTCAAATACGAATAGTTATACGACCAATCAACTATGGTTGATATATGACACCATGCATAACCTAAGCTTGTTTTTGTGCATGGTGTGACGTAAACAATGAATAGTACTTTAAAAACACTTCTCTAAGTGGTTTGAATCACGATTGCAAAGTATGTAGCGTGTTTGGATTCATGTTCTATCAAATCCTTCTGATAGTGGCATCTTGACATGTGCAAAGTATAATCTGAAAGTGTGACGTGACAACCAGCACCGCGAGCTTGAATTTGTAAACAACTGTAACACACTCACACGAGGACTATGCTTTCTTCAATGGATATGCACAAAAAAATGAATGTGCATCGCAAACCTATTGGTCTCACCTTAAATAAAGTGATGAACACAATACCTCGTTAATACATTACAATGCAAAGTAGAACCAACATTTACGCGAGGAACATGGTGTCACATGAACTGTGATTTCTCTTTTTCATATGAAAGTGGTCAGGGGTATTTGTGAAAGTGCTGCAAGTTTACAAAAAGTTGTTCTCGCATAATTTGAAGGAAAAAACTGGAACCGAAAAAAACATAGTTTTATCCTTTCCTCCCCCACTAAGTGTTCCCTCAATTTTTTTTCTTCCCTCCACTTCTTTTTGAACTACGCGCGCGCCCACCTAATCCCAACCATCCCAAAATACCACCTCTTTTTTCACACCAATCACATCCCCTTCCATAAAAGAAACTGTCTTCTCCTTTATCTCTCTCTCTCTCTCCGCCTCTAGATCCACCCCCCCTCCTCGTCGGTGGTTCGTTCTAGCTATGGGCACAAATCATTTGGTCAGGGAGCCGCTCCCGACGGATGGTGTTCTCTTGTGCCCCATTCGCTATGATGGTAAAAGTACCCCCAAGATCTCATTCTAATCGATGAGTTCTCTTTGCGTTCTTATGTTTAAACTGCTCCCTAGATCCATATTACACTTCACTCAAATGGATGGTCTACCTCTAAAATACATCGAGACACATCCGTTGGAGTGACAAGTAGTATGGATCGATCGGATGGAGTAAAAACCTTGGCTTCTTATTCGGGTTTACGATTAGCGTTCTTATTGCACCCCAGGTTAACACCACATGCCATTCTATCTACGGTTCGTTGGTTACCAAATCCTTGATGTAATGTTCGAGTATATCTTCTCCTAATTAAGTTGGTATGTTTTCTCAAGATGCTTTTTGGTCTCAACTAATCCATGTTGACAATACGCCGATTGCTAGTTCATTTCCTGGATCGCAGAACATGTACATGCTGAAACTCCTCAAATAACGCCACTTATTTATTCAACAGCCATGTCCCCTTCAAGAAACAAGACATTGTCTCGTATCTCTCAATTATTCCCCTCGTAACCCACCAAAGTTTCAAGTGTGTTTACATTACCAAATCTAGTTAGTTTCCCATATGAAAGTTGTTGTTGTGTTTACAAGATATGAAATTGAGGGGGCTTAATCGGGTTAAGACTATTGGTGAATCCAGCTAGGGTTCTTATTGATACTTCATTACCTTGATCTAAGAGTAATTAAACACATGTTTAATAATTTTGGCACTAATATTTGAATTATTGTCACCTCATTTGCACCTATTGTCAACTACTGATAATCGTTATGCAGCAGATGTTCACACGTTAACAATAGAGTGGGACAATCATACGGACCGAATGAAGAAGAAGAACCTGTATCGACAGGAAAAGCTTCTCGAGTTACTAGCTTGGTATTCCTGTCGTATGATGACCCATAAGTATAGGGGATCAATCATAGTCCTTTCGATAAGTACGAGTGTCGAACCCAACGAGGAGCAGAAGGAAATGACAAGCGGTTTCTAGCAATGTAATGTCTGCAAGCACTGCAATTGTAAGTAACTAGCAGTTTGATAGCAATATAATTTGTAACGAGCAAGTAACGATAATGGTAACAAAAGTGCAGCAAGGTAGCCCAATCCTTTTGAGGCAAAGGATAGGCCAAAACAATCTCTTATGATAAGCAAAGTGTTCTTGAGGGTACATGGGAATTTCATCTAGTCACTTTCATCATGTTGGTTTGATTTGTGTTCGCTACTTTGATAATTTGATATGTGGGAGGATCGGTGCTTAGGTGTTGTTCTTATTTGAACAAACCTCCTACTTATGATTAACCCCCTCGCAAGCATCCGCAACTATGAGAAAAGTATTAAGAATAAATTCTAACCATAGTAGTAAACTTTTGGATCCAATCGGTCCCTTACGGAATAGCGCATAAACTAGGGTTTAAGCTTCTATCACTCTCGCAACCCATCATCTAATAACTACTCCACAATGCATTCCCTTAGGCCCAAATATGGTGAAGTGTCATGTAGTCGACGTTCACATGACACCACTAAAGGAATCACAACATACATACCATCAAAGTATCAAACACATATAAAATTCACATGATTACTTGCAACAAGATTTCTCCCGTGACCTCATGAACAAAAGTAACTACTCACAAATGATAAGCATGCTCATGATCAGAGGGGTATTAAATAGCATATTGGATCTGAACATATAATCTTCCACCAAATAAACCATATAGTAATCAACTACAAGATGTAATCAACACTACTAGTCACCCACAAGTACCAATCTATAGTTTTGGTACAAAGATTGAACACGAGAGATGAACTAGGGTTTGAGAGGAGATGGTGATGTTGAAGATGTTGATCGAGATTGCCCTTGCCAAGATAGGAGAGTTGTTGGTGATGATGATGACGATGATTTCCCCTTCCGGGGGGAGTCCCCCCAGCGGAATCGCTCCGCCGGAGGGCAAAAGTGCTCCTGCCCAAGTTCCGCCTCGAGACGGCAGCGCTTCGTCCCGAAAGTCCTCCCCTCATTTTTTTCTAGGTTAAACTGACTTATATACCAGAAGATGGGCACCGGAGGTGGGCTGGGCTGGGCACAACCCACCAGGGCGCGCCTGGCTTGTGCTCACTAGGTGCCCCCCCTCCAGTAGTTATTTGCTCCAGTATTTCTTATTTATTCCATAAAAATTCCTCGTGAAGTTTTAGCTCATTTGGAGTCGTGCAGAATAGGTAGCCTGATGTAGCCTTTTTAGGTCTAGATTTCCAGCTGCCGAAATTCTCCCTCTTTGTGTGAACCTTGCATATTAGGAGAGAAAAGGCATTAGAATTACTCCAAAAAGCATTATTATGCATAAACATATTATAAATAACAGTAGGTAAACATGATGCAAAATGGACGTATCATCGTATGACAGATTACCTGTCTTTATCAGATCTACGAGCATGAGGTCCTTCACTTAGATGTACACACCATCAAGAACTGAATGAATGTGGCACTGAAAGTGAACAAAAAAGATGTAGATCTGGGTAGTACTAAAGATGTAAAGGTCAGTGTTATTGGAAACTCTTCATGTATGGTTAGTATATGTTTATTTCTTTGTCATGTGTCACAGGATGTGAATTGTGTACTGCAATCTAATGTCTTTAAGTACATTATGGCAGGAATATTATCGTCGTCAACTAGAAGAGGTGACTAAGGGTCTACATGTGCTGCTTCAAGATTTCAAACAGCTCATGTCTCTTAATGCATATGTATTACCCGTCTCAAGCAAATCAAAGAGAAAGCGGGTTCACCTGGTGAGTAGGCCAGCCCTTTTCTGTAAACACTTCCTTTCTTTTCACCTTTGTTCAGCCATGAAAATGTATATTGTGGCAGATGCATCTATAGCTTTTGGAATTATCCCATATGATGTAACATGTATGTATTTTTCTATAGGGAAAGTCAGGATGCTCAAATGATGGAAGTTCATCAAGTCTTTTGCCCTAGAAACAACAATCTGAACTATTCATTGGTGCACTGGTAGTGCAGCAGGAAGAACCAGTAGCAGTCGAGCACGGTCTGACGACCTAGATGCTATGAAGAAGGCACTGGCATGGCAGTAGCTATAACTTGATGCTGTTAAGAAGGCCCTGGCAGAGAAACAGTAAGAACATGAAGCTGTGACGCATCTCCTGCCAGATGTGCAATGTTAACTTGAATATGTCAACAATACCCTTCTAGAGCAGCAAAAATTACTTGATAGTGTCAAGAATGCCCTACCATAGCAACAAAGTGAAATTCAGGACCTGAAATTGGGGGTGTTTGGTTAGCACAACCATATTCGATCTATCAACAATGGCCTCCAAGAGCAACGGGAAAAACTTGTAGGCATCAAGAATGCGAAGGAAGAGGAAACTATGGCTATTGAAAAGAGACTTGATGAACTTGATGCCCTTGTTAGGTACATCGTCAGAGTTGCATTCCCAGGATGTTGTGAAACTGAGTCATCTGTCTAATTCTATACTATGGCTCTCTACCATGGTTGGTTATTGTAATGTCTGAGACAGTCTGTTTGACAATTGTCAAGTTTGCGGTTTAATAAAAGCAGCGACAGCTCAATTTGCATTCAAGTTCAATTTTTTCACAAATTCACATTAAAATTGTCAAATATGCCCACCAATTTTGGCAATATAAAACAAATTGACCGCGCATACAAAGTGTGACGGTTATGGACGCCGTCACCAGTGATGGCCCCACATGTAAGAAGCCACATCACCCACGTATGGACCCGCCTACCAGCATCCACGTCAGCACAAAAATGGGCCCACAAGTTAGAACTGTTGATCGGTCAAACGACACATCGTCACCAAACAAACGATGCCTAGTCCCACTTCTCAGCAGCCATGTGATACCTCTTTTTATTTATTCCAAAAATATTCTCCGTCAGTTTTCAGGTCATTCTAAGAACTTTTATTCCATGAGATATCATTTTGTTATATCATATCATGATTGTTTTGAAAAAGTGTTGTCATCTGAGATTTATTATTATTGCTCGCTAGTTGATTATACCATTGATATGAGTAAATGTGAGACCTAAATGTTATTGTGAATATGGTTAGTTTGTAATCTTTGCTGAAAACCTGAATGTTGGCTTTACATGTTTGCAACAACAAGATCAAACAGAGTTTGTAAAAGTTTTTCTTTATCACTTTCAGTTTGTCAACTGAATTGCTTGAGGACAAGCAATGGGTTAAGCTTGGGGGAGTTGATACGTCTCCATCGTATCTACTTTTCCAAACTCTTTTGCCCTTGTTTGGGACTCTAATTTGACTGATTTGAATGGAACTAACCAAACTAGCGTTGTTTTTCGCAGAATTGACTTGGTGTTATTTTTGTGCAGAAATGAAAGTTCTCGGAATGACCTGAAAATTCACGGAGAATGTTTTTGGACACTTCCTGAACCAACTCCTAGGCCAACTCCGAAGAAAAGAGATATTCTAATTCTCAGTCCTGAAGATATGCAAGAGGCAAAGAAATCTATAAAATAAAATGTATTTTTTGACTGGAAACTGTGAGCAACAACCCTACGGTACTTTATTAAAACTCAACCAAAAAAATACAAAAGTTCCAGGTAAGTAAGACTAGTAGAAAACTACTTACCTATTTACCTATTTACATCTTTACAGGTAAAGATACATAAATACAGGGAGCCATCTAGGGCAAAGAATTAATCCAATGCAACAACAATGGTTTTAGGCTAGGCTTGAATCTGTGGGACAACAAGGTAACATCATGGATGAAGTTTCTCCTCCATGCTGCAAAGGTGTGCCTTTCATTTCTGAAGATTTGTCCATTCCTGAGCAGCCATACGTTCCATGTAGCTAGATAAACAACCTCTTTGAAGAAAGGTTGTCCAAAGCTATTCCTTGCAGCAATCAAGCACTTAGTGGGAGACAAACTAGCTAGCCACTGAATTTGCAAGTAGTTCCAGACCCTAGTGCTGAATTGACAGGTGAAGAAAAGGTGATCTATGTCCTCATGAGCATGAGCATAACATAAGGGGCATGTGTTGTCTTCCTGAAGCGATCGCCAATGCCTCCTGACCAGCAAATCTCTGGTGTTGAGCCTGTCATTGAGCATTAACCACGCAAACACCTTGATCTTCATTGTAGACCTACTTTCCCAAATCCATTTAGCCGGTGTATCAGTAGGAGATGAGCATGCATCACTGTATAATAACTCTTAGCAGAAAATCTTCCTTTGCCAGGTGTCCAAGACCAAGAATCATTGAGCCTTTCATCAGCATTTAGGTCTAGAAGACCAGCCTGTACAGTGAGCATCTCTTCCATTGCTTCTAGTGAGAAGGGCAGATGGAAAAGTTTAGACATATCAAGAGTGTTAATAACATCTCTTACAGACACCTTATCATTAATGGCAAAAGAGAAAAGCCTGGGAAATCTCTCCCTGAGGGGAACAGAAGATCCCAAAAAGATCCAAGCATCAAACCAGAATAGAGTAGAATCCCCCATATTTATGGTAACCTCAGAGTGAAGCCTGAAAGCTTCGTTGATTTTGAGAATATCTCTCCACCAATAAGAACCACATGACATTGTTCCATGGGATACAACACCATCATAATAGGTATTCCAAATGAGAGAGACCCAAGGGATGTCAGCTTTGTTATAAAACTTAGAGAGATGCTTGGTAAGGAGAGCTTTGTTCTAGATGTTAAGATTAATAATACCCATGCCACCTTAATCTTTAGGCCTGCAAACCAGAGGCCAAGATGTAAGAGATTGCCTGGGAGTATCATAATTGCCTCTCCATAAACACTCCCTCATAATTCTTTCAATTTGCTTGATAATACCAGCTAGCAGGCTTAAGCTGCAGAGAAAATATATGGGCAAAGAAGACAAAATTGATTGAAGCAATTGCAATCTAGCTCCTTGATTAAGAAGGCATGAACTAGCAGACGACCTCCTTTCAACTCTATCCACCACTGGGATTAAGTCCTGAATCCTTGGCTTAGTGGTGCCCACAAGGAGCCCGAGATAAGTAAAAGGGAGAGTTCCAACTTGAAAACCAAATACAGCAGCCAATCTTAGCAATTTCTTCCTCATCCACATTTATAGGCAATATACATGATTTATGGAAGTTAACTCTGAGACCAGTGGAGGTATGAAAATCTTGCAACATTTCCTTGAGAGCCAGAAGTTGTGAGTCCACAACAGGTACAATGAGGAGAGTATCATTAGCATATTGAACTATAGGAAAATATGTGTCATGTGTTTCAATAGGCAATGTAATCTCTCCATTCTTGAGCATACTATTGACCAAAGTTTGCAGAAGATCAGCTGCAAGAACACAAGAGGGGTGATGGTGGATCACCCTGCCTTACTGCCCTTTTACAATTAAATTGTTTTCCAGGCACTCCATTCAGAATGACAGAAGAAGTGCCAGAAGATAAGAGCTCTCTAATCCAACCAATCCATTTGATATCAAAACCTTTGTGGTGCAGAAGCTTGAGAATAAGGTCATGCTCCACAGTATCAAAAGCCTTTGCAAAATCCAACTTAGGAATCAAAATGGGCTTCTTGGATTTGTGGCATTGATGTATGTACTCCAGTGTCCAAGCAATGCAATCCTGAATAGACCTGGATTTCAGGAACCCATATTGATTTTTGTGGATGCATTTTAAAATAACCTTCTGCAATCTATTTGCTAGAAGTTTTGTCAGAAACTTCAGTCAAGTATTTGTCAATGAAATGGGTCTGAATGGGCCCTCACGTGATAGCTTCTTGGGAATTAAAGTAATTAAAGACCTATTGATGCTGCTGATAGTGATCTTTCCATCATAAAAATCCTAGAATAAATGTAAAAAAAATTTGCTTGATAATGTGCCAGCATCATTTGACAAACAAACCAGTGAAACCATCAGGGCCAGGGGCCCTATCTATAGGCAAAGATTTGAGAACTTCATTTATTTCCTCCTCAGAAAATGGAGCAGACAAATTATCAAGTCCATCCACTGTAGCAATCAAGGAAGCTAGATCAAACTTCATATCAATCCCCTCAGAAACACCCATTCTATCTTTGAAAGTTCCCCACAACATACCGCCTATTAAAGCTGAAGATGTTAAGAATTTACCGCCTATTGAAGAAATACATGGTCTTGATAACCCGACATAGGTAGTAGAGGTAAATTCTCTCTATAGATTTGATGAAGATGATATTCCTTATAATAAGTCTGCTAGTCAATGCTTAGATGAGTTTGATAATTTTATTGTTAAACAAGAAAACTTCAATGCTTATGTTAGTAGACAATTGAAATGTAATGCTTATATGCTTGAACGCTTGGGTGATTATATGTGTAGAACTGTTAATGATCTTAAGCTTATTAGTAAACATGCTTCTATGGTAAAAATTTAAGTAGAACAAGTACTTAAGGCACAAGATGATTTGCTCAATGAGATGAATAGTAAGAACAATGATCATGTTGTTAGAGTTATGACTAGTGGTGGTAAGATGACTCGGGAACCTTTGTATCCTGAGTGTCATCCTAAGAGAATTGAGGAAGATTCTTAGAGAATTAATACTGATGCACCTAGTCCTTCTAATAAAAAAGAAGAGGAAACCCAATAGGACTTTGCAAGCTTCTGGTGAACCTGTTATAGACACACCTGAGAATCCCAATGATATTTCTATTTCTGATGCTGACACACAATCTGGTAATGAGCATGAACCTAGTGATAATGTTAATGATGATGTTCATGTTGATGCTCAACCTAGTAATGATGATGATGTGGAGATTGAACCTACTATTGATCTGGATAACCCATAATCTAATAATCAACGTTATGATAAGAGAGACACTACTAGGGAAAAGCCTATCAGTAGCGCGGGTGGCAGCGCTACTAGTACAGCGCTACAGCTAAAGGTTAGCAATAGCGTGGGTTTACCCGCGCTACTGCTATATCCACTTAGTAGTAGCGCTTCCTGGAACGGGCACTACTGGTAATTACTAGTAGCGCTTCTCGCAGCCCGCGCTACTACTATTATTCCGTATTATATTTCTTTTTATTTCATGTTGTATTCATACGCCTTTATACAAGTTTTCATACAGAAGCAATTTAGAGATTGTTTTTACATCATAATGAGTTATTACATCACTGCATGAAAGAACCGTGGACTAGTTTCAAGTGGATGGACATCCACTTGAAACTAATATGTGGTTCTTTCACCCAATGATATAATAAATATCATCATCATCGTCATCATATCATTACTTATCAGCATAATACATCATTGTCATATAACACCTCCTCATAATCATCATTTTTATCAATGAGACATCATATAGCAAGTTGGTCACTAGTCATAATCACAACTCCTCCTCATCATCAACTCTAACACATTGTACTACATAATAACACATTGTACCTAGGACATACTTCTCTCTCATAGGACCTACTACCTTCTCTTAGGTAAAATAGCATAAAGCAAGATAGGCCCTGACTCTCATTATGGAGAATGGAGATTATCCTAACTCCAATTCTTGCCCTTCGCACAATGTTGCTTCCAAGTAGCTCCCTACGATTGACCATACATTTTTCCCCATGTTTGATTGTCATGTCTTCATCAGTTTTACAAATCTGATATGGACAGGAGTGATTCGTAGGATGACCTGGCCGTATGTTCAAAACATCAAGGTGCCCTTTCTTAAACATCAGATGAGGCACACAATCCTTCGGGATTTTCTATTGAAAAACATAGTAATAACTTCGTAGTTAGCAATTAGTTCAGTTTTAGAAGAATTTATGCAAAAGATGCATGGATGTCGTAATAGTAAAAAAACTTACCATGGCATCTCCATGGATGTTATTGTAGTTCAACACGTGCACTAGTGGCACGTATTGACCATAATGTGGAGGATTTTGATAATAGATATTGTAATTCTCAAGATTAGTAATAAATGAGATCAGATGATTTTTCTCCTGATAAGTTAATTTTGAGCCATCGGTGTAGTAGGTTCTGTCTACCATCTTCCGCACATTCTTTGAAGAATGAAAATAAGATGTCAATGGAAATAAGCTGTCAACTATTTTGAAATAAACAATATAAATTACTTAATAATTATGTTTGAGAAACTCACATAGCGGTAGAATTGGAAGCGTATCAACAAGGACCCAAATGTCCATATTGTCTTGGGCGATGTCAGGATCACAAAGATCCATGGTGACAAGCATACCCTCATGGAAATCATACATCTTTCAAAGTGCTTCCCAATTTGGGCATCCAAAATGGGTTACGCTCTCAGAATTGTACAAATTTACTTCAAAATCCATACCATGATGGTTCCTTAGGTGAATTTTCTTTGTTTCCATACTTTCATGATCTTCAAAATCCATCCTCTCCAAGACATAGCGTCTTGCATGGCATGGGATAAGCTAGTCAAATTGTAAAAGACAAAAATTACACGTTTAAGTAGTTGAAGTCGTGCTTAATTACGAAAAAACATTTGTCGTCATTGCGTACCATTTCAACATCGAAGGTCTCCTGGAGCTTAATGCTGAAGCGCCGACCTTCGTCCAGGTGAGGCCTGTCGCACAGACCTCGATCCTCATGACACCAGTCGCACTCCCCCGAGAGACTTTCGTCGTCCGATGATGACATTTCCTATGTTCATAATTCAAAGATTAAACTTGTACAATTAAATATATGTACTACAAAAACTAAATTAGATCATTATTATTCATCACGGGTTGACTATCTGTCTACCGAGTCTTTTCTTGAAAACTCTCAGCTCACGTGGTGTATATATTCGACCGTCGGTGATGGTTGCTCCTCCCTTCGTCCCCGAGTGCATTACACCAAAATGTCTACCATACTGATACGTCCCCAACGTATCTACTTCTCCAAACACTTTTGCCCCTGTTTTGGACTCTAACTTGCATGATTTGAATGGAACTAACTCGGACTGACGTTGTTTTCAGCAGAATTACCATGGTGTTATTTTTGTGCAGAAATAAAAGTTCTTGGAATGACCTGAAAATCCACAGAGACACGTTTTGGAATTAATAGAAAATACTGGCAAAAGAATCAACATCAGGGGGCCCACACTCTGTCCATGAGGGTGCAGGGCGTGCCCCCCTGCCTTGTGGGCCCCCTGAGACTCCACCGACCTCAACCCCAACTCCATATATTCACTTTCATGGAGGAAAAAAATCAAAGAGAAGGATTCATTGCGTTTTATGATATGGAGCCACCGCCAAGCCCCAATCTTCCTCGGGAGGGCTGATCCGGAGTCCGTTCGGGGCTCCAGAGAGGGGAATCCGTCACCATCATCATCATCAACCTTCCTCCATCACCAATTTCATGATGCTGACCACCGTGCGTGAGTAATCCCATTGTAGGCTTGCTGTACGGTGATCGGTTGGATGAGATTTACCATGTAATCAAGTTAGTTTTGTTAGGGTTTGATCCCTAGTATCCATTATGTTCTAAGATTGATGTTGCTATGACTTTGCTATGCTTAATGCTTGTCACTAGGGCCCTGTCGGTGTCAAAACCGGCGGATCTCGAGTAGGGGTCCCAAACTATGCGTCTAGGCCGGATGGTAACAGGAGGCAGGGGACACAATGTTTTACCCAGGTTCGGGACCTCTTGATGGAGGTAAAACCCTATGTCCTGCTTGATAAATATTGATGATATAGGTAGTACAAGAGTAGATCTACCACGAGATCAGAGAGGCTAAACCCTAGAAGCTAGCCTATGGTATGATTGTATGTTGTCCTACGGACTAAAACCCTTCGGTTTATATAGACACCGGAGAGGGTTAGGGTTACACAAGGTCGGTTACAAAGGAGGAGATATCTATATCTGTATTGCCTAGCTTGCCTTCCACGCCAAGTAGAGTCCCACCCAGACACGAGAAGAAGTCTTCAATCTTGTATCTTCGTAGTCTAACAGTCCGGCCAATGGAGATAATCCGGCTGCCCGGAGACCCCCTAATCCAGGACTCCCTCTGTAGCCCCTGAACCAGGCTTCAATGACGATGAGTCCGGCGCGCAGTATTGTCTTCGACATTGCAAGGCGGGTTCCTTCTCCGAATACATCACAGAAGAATTTGAATACGAGGATAGTGTCCGACCCTGCAAAATAAGTTCCACATACCACCAAAGAGAGAATAATATTTTTGCAAATCTAATTTGCTGACTTGTTTTGACAGCATGACGTTATGTCATGGTCCGGTGATTATTCGAACCGTTTCCTTTAACTAGCCCCGCACATAACACGAGGCAATTTTTCGACATGTCTTGTCAAAGCAGAGATCGTGTCCCCTTATTACGGGATTCTCATCAATACAGGCGTGGGTAACCCAACCGCGCCATCGATTATGGCGCTTGGGGGATAAGCGAGTTTTACCAGGCTAGTGGGGATGCTTAGTTTCGTCCGCCCATATAAAGGGATAAGGATTCACCTTTCTATCCACGCCTTCTTCCTCCTTCGCTCATCCGTTTTCGCACACTCAAGCTCTAGCGCCCAAGTCCGCACTTCCCACCTCAACCTTCTCCAACCATGTCCGGAGCGGGAGGCAGGTGGATGGTCTCCTCTGTCACGGATGGAGACATCAAGAAGCTAAGGAGAGCCGGATACCTGCCCGATGACGTCGCGCACCGGCTCCCAGATGAGGGGCAGCTCATCCCCACCCCCAGGCCCCATGAGAGGGTAGTGTTCCTCACCCATTTCCTCCGTGGACTAGGATTCCCTCTCCACCCATTCGTCTGGGGGCTCATGTTCTATTACGGCCTGGATTTCCATGATCTGGCCCCGAACTTCATCCTCAATATCTCGGCGTTTATCGTCGTGTGCGAGGCCTTCCTCCGCATCAAGACCCACTTCGGCTTATGGTTGAAGACCTTCAATGTCAAGCCGAAGGTTGTGGGTGGCTGCTAGGCGGAGTGCAGAGGCGCCATGGTGGGCAAGATGCCCAACGTAACATGGCTCGAGGGCTCCTTTGTGGAAACCATAAAGGGGTGGCAATCGGGGTGGTTCTACATCACCGAGCCGCGCGGCCCTGCATGGGCAGCGGCCCCCGAGTTCCGATCTGGCATCCCCACGCGGCTCACCTCCTGGAAAGAGAAGGGCCTGTCCTAGGGTAGTTCGGGAGAGCTGACCGGACTCCAAACATGTATTCAAAACATGGTGAACAAGAAGCTCAAACTTGTCAACGTGGTCCAGGTCATGCTCCACCGCCGGATCCTCCCATACCAACAACGGGAGTTCAACTTGTGGGAGTTTAACCCGGCGCAGCACCGAACTCTGAACAAGCTCTTCGACACAACTCACGGAGATGCCTGGAGGGTGCTGTTCAAAAGCGCCGAGGTCCCCCCTCCCATTACTGAGGATCGCGGATTTAGCGCGAAGCGCCAAGCCAGTGAGGTAAGCTGCTCTACCTTTCACAGGATACTTATTTCTTATAGATTGACTTCATGCGGGATCTAAACTCCCGTACCTTTGACAGGACTGGCAGGAGACGGCCGGACAGATCGACTGTCCGGCTCCTTTGCCCAAAGGCCCAGCAGACGCTCTCCTGGCGAAGATGCTGACTCTGGCCCCTTATACAGTGCCGGAGAAGACCAAGAAGGCCAAGGGAACCCGAAAGAGTTCCCGATGCCAGGCGTCGTCGGACTCTCCATCCGATGACTCTGCGGCGCACTCCTCCCCCGAAGACGAGGAAGAAGAAGATGATGATCCCCCTCCAGCTGGGGGAGATAAGAAAAGGAAGGCCGCCCCAACTAGGGGGCCAAAGGGTCCAAGAAGGGATGGACTCTCCTTCCGGACAGTTCCACCGCCGCCGATAAAGGCGAAGACGAGTAGTTACCCACGGCCAAGCCCCCGGGGAGATCGTAAGTATTCGGATACCAGAGTAACTCATAGCATTCCCTTGCCGCACTGCTTTCCCTAACGCCGAACATGATTATGCAGGCCGCCATGAGCCAGTATTGATGTATCATCGGATGGCTCCCTGGGCTCGTCGGACATGGATAGCGATCCAATCCCGACCGCCACCTCCCCTCATCCTGCCGACGACACTGAGGTGCTGTCTCAAGAGGCACCGGACCGAGGGGAGACAGTCCCGGAGGCGCCTCAAGGCGACCTTCCGGACTCCGGGAGCCGAGGGGACGGGGCCCCTGAGAGCTCCGAGTTCGGCCCTCAGCCAAACACCGCGCCGGAACCTCCAGTGGTTCCAGGCTCGGGCAGGCGGCCTCCTTCCAAGAGGGGCAAGACGCCTGTGCCGGTGACCTCTGTCCATCCAGAGGCGCCGGACAATCTGCTGGAAGCGCTTCGCAGCGCTTCCATCGACGAGGAGCACCTACTGTTATGAGTGTGGTGGTCTAGAAGGTTTAGTCCGCCAAGAGCGGGTTGACTAAAGCCTGTGCCAGCCTTCTAACAGGCTTTGAGGTAAGTGTTTTAAAATGTAGTAGAAATATTACCGCATAGACAGTAGCCCCTGATGCTTTGTTCGGTGTTCAAAAAGAAAAGCCGGACAGAGGATCAAATAATATCGCAGGAGTCTAATATAAGTATGTCAATATGCGTATGAAGGCCTCGATGCTGGCGTCCGCCACACTGACTACGGAGGTTGCCGTACTAAAGCAGGACCTTGAGGGGTCCAGGAAAGAGCTCGGCCTTGCCAAGAGGCAACTCAAGGAGAACAAGGGTAAGTAATACCATGTCTATAGATATGTATGTATAAAAGAAGAAGCGATTGCAAAATGACAGGATCATCGTATATTCACTAGGGGCTAGGACCGAGGTGGCGACCCTGAAGCAAGCGCTAACCAAGGCCGAAGATAACGCGGCCAAGGAGCGCACCGAGTGAGAGAAGCACGAGGCTCGGGTGGGCGAGGTGCAGCAAGAGCTCCAGGCTCTCGTGGAGAAGCACGAGGCGTTGGAGCTTGACTCAAAGACGCGGGAGTCTGAGCTTGTCGCGGCCCTCGAGAGCGCAAAAAGTGCCAAGGCCGAAGCCCAAAGGGCTCTCCAGGAGATCGATGCAATGAAAAATATAGCGGCGGGTAAGGCTTTCTATATGCAAAGAAAGCATGTAAAAGTAAATTATTGATTACTTACCCGAATCCGGAGCTCTCCAGGAGCATTCGCAGATTTGCCCCGCAGCGTGTCCGATGCCGCACAATTTTACCAGGCCGAGGATGGAAGCTCGACGAAGAAGTTGTTCTGGTCTCAGTATGCTGAGGCCGAACACCCGGTGCCAATGAGCGACCAGCTGAAGCAGATGGTGGAGCTACATAAGGCGGCCGATCAGGCCATGAAGGGCTTTATAGTCCGGCTATGGCCTGGCGACGCCCTTCCGAACAGCTTCTTCGGCCTGGTGAGGCGGCTTGTGGATGCCTGTCCGCGGTTGGAGGTCGTCAAGCGATCTGTCTGCATTGAGGGTGCACGCCGGGGTTTCGCCCGTGTGAAATTGCAGTGGGTCAAGCTAGACGCCGTGAAGCTGATCAAGGAGGGGCCATTGGAGGGCAAGGAGCACCGCCACCCCGAGATGTACTACGAGGGTGTTCTGTCGGGTGCCCGTCTCATAGTGGACGAGTGTTCAAAAGATGTAATATTTGAGTGAGACTTGCTCGTTTTATCCTGTATTTATGAAAACTTGTTTCATATGCGCTATGCAACGCTTGTTTGAATTTAAAATATTACCTTCTGTTTGGTCGTTTATCAATCTGAGAGATGGCTAGTCCTCGGCTTCTGCCCCCATGCCACGAGTGCTGGGGTGTTCGGGATAAACCTGAGCTCTCTTGTTCCCATATTTGGGTCCTTCGAGGGAGGGGCTCAGCACAACAAACAAGGCAACCGGACTAATAATGCTTTATCACTCTCACTTAGCCATAGAATTCTATAATTTTAAATTTCAGTGAAGCCCCTGGTATTCGGAAGGCTGAATTCGGGGTGCGATACACGCCTTTAAGCCGGACAGGGCCGGCCCCTCGCCCTAAGCGGCATAAGTCTTTAGGGACTCGAAAACCTCGCCGAACAGCGATCAGTCTCTCGCCTTATCATGACAGTCAATTTTAGCTTTCTCTACTGAGGTGCTAAGCCCGGCAGAACCGGGGCACAATCGCAGTAGTTCTCCTAGCGCTACCTTAGCCGATGGAGCGGAACGTAAGGTACCAAAACATAGGAGCCGGGCAAACCCAACATTTGACCAAAGACATGATTCAGAGCTGATGCATATAATGCTATAAGTTCGGGGTGCCGCACTTGTGAAAGTGTTCGGACTTTTCACACCATATTGTGGGGTACGTAAGCCCCTCACTACTAGGAAAAGGGCTATAGATGGAAATGACACTAATGGCGCACCAGACATGTGGTGCGCCATTAGTATACACTAATGGTGCACCATGTGGAGATGCACCATTAGTGTGGAAGACACTAATGGCGCACTAGGCACACGGTGCGCCACTAGTAACAAAATGTTTTTTTTTCATTTTTTCAAACATACTAATGGCGCATCCGGGCAAAGTGCGCCATTAGTAGTTAGAACTACTAATGGCGCACCATCCATAGAGTGCGCCACTACTGTATTTTTTTACTTTTTTGCAAAACTACTAATGGCACATCGTTGCATAGTGCGCCATTACTAGTTTAAACTAGTAATGGCGCACTGTGCCACGGTGCGCCATTAGTATAAAAATAATAAAAACATTCTAATAAAATAAAAATAAAAAAACATTCTAATGGCGCACCACTCGGGGATGCGCCATTAGTAATCTTCCCCCTAGCTCCAACTCGCCCGACCCCTTCGTCCTTCCCTCTCGCCAGATCCAGTCCCCCCCCCCCCCCCCGCGCTGCCCCGACCCACGACGCTGCCGCCCCTATGTGCACTGCCGCCCCCGCGCCCCCCACCACTGCAGCTCCGCCATCGCCGACGCCTCCGCGACCTCGCCGTCGCCGACAGCCTCCCCGCGTCGGCCCCTCGCCATCTTCCTCTTCGACTACGAGGACCCGGACAAGCTCGGACGCCCTCGAGCCATCCCTTCGACAACACCGCCACCGCCGACGCCGACCCCAACCCCGACCCCTTCGGCGACCGGCCGCACCCGCCCAGGTACCTCTCCTCCTTCCTCCTTCCTCCCTCTCCACCCTTCCTCCCCATTCCATCCCTCCCTCCCCTCGACCGTGTCTTGTGTCTCAACACTTCAGGTTTGTGCACTAGGTTTAGACAGACAATAATGCCTAGGTTCAATTAGGTTCAGTAGTGCCATTTGTTCATAGGTTCAATTAGGTTTGTGCACTAGGTTTAGACAGACAGTAATGCCTAGGTTCAATTAGGTTTAGATAGACAGACAGTAATGACTGTGTTCCTAGGTTTAGACAGACAATGTCTTTCATGCCATTTGTTCAACATCAGACAGCATTTGTCATTTGCCACATGTTCAGTTCAGTAGAGATGCAATGCTAGTAATTTGTTCCTTTTCTTCTAAAATTGACATATGGAAGTAATCTGTTAATCTAAATTTTGTTATTGATGATGACATGCGATTTGTGCACTGTAGTTTGTTAATCTGGACAACTCAGTAGCTAATGCATTCAGTTAACCAAAGTTTAGTTCTTGTGTATTGTAATTTGTTAATCTGTTACTCCATTTGTTACTGAATTTTTCTCTTGGGGTTTAGTAGTGAGATAGAACATGCATGGTCCATCATTCAGTTGGAGTATTGCCTAGGTTCAATTAGGTTCAGTAGTGCTACTAGGTTTAATATCGTTGCTCCTGTGCTATACTTTGACAGTCTGGAGTGCATTAGGGAGTAGTAGCCAATTAGGTTCAACAGTTAATTGATGGTTTGATACATGATACATTTCATGCACAGGGTGCTAGAGCTGCACTTAACTTGCTAAAATCATCCCCTTGTTCTTACTGGTTATAGAAATTCATTGCTTGTCCTATGTTTTCTGTCAGGGTATTGTTCAGGAAGCTTGCTTGAGTTTGTGTCCTTTAATTTGTAAATCTGCAGTTCTAGCCGCATTTAGGATAAGTTGTTGTATATACTGTCATAAAGTTCAGCAATAACAGGGCATCAACAGTGCTACTCTAGTATCTAGTTGGGGAGGGACAAATGGACAGGGAATTACTTGTGATGCCTCTGAATTACTTGTGATCACATTGAGAAAGACTTGTAAAGATGATGAGGGGGAGGGCTGCGCCTTGGATGTGGTGCGGCTGCCCTCCCACCTCCCCTCTATTTATAGGGGCAAGGGAGAGGGGGGTCGGCCCCCTCCAGATGGATCTAGAGGGGGGGCGACGGCCAAGGGGGAGGCTTGCCCCCCAAGCCAAGAGGGCGCCCCCTTTTAGGGTTCCCCCAAACCATAGGCGCATGGGCCCTAGGGGGTTTGGTGCCCAGCCCATCTAGGGGCTGGTTCCCCCTCCATATTTAGCCCATAGGGCCCTCTGGGGTAGGTGGACCCCCGGAACCCTTTCGGTGGTCCCGGTACAATACCGATAAACCCCCGAACACTTTCGGCGACCGAATAAGGACTTCCCATATATAAATCTTTGTCTCTGGACCATTCTGGAACTCCTCGTTACGTCCGAGATCTCATCCAGGACTCCGAACAACATTCGGTAACCACGTAAAAACTTTCCCTATAACCCTAGTGTCATCGAACCTTAAGTGTGTAGACCCTACGGGTTCGGGAATCATGTAGACATGACCGAAACATCTCTCCATCCAATAACCAACAGCGGGGTCTGGATACCCATGTTGGCTCCCACATGTTCCACGATGTTCTCATCGGATGAACCACGATGTCGAGGATTCAATCAATCCCGTATACAATTCCCTTGGTCAATCGGTATGTTACTTGCCCGAGATTCGATCGTCGGTATCCCAATACCTCGTTCAATCTTGTTACCGGCAAGTCACTTTACTCATTCCGTAACACATCCCGTGACCAACCCCTTAGTCACATTGAGCTCATTATGATGATGTCTTACCGAGTGGGCCCACAGATCCGTCATACTGAGTGACGAATCCTAGTCTCGATTCGTGCCAACCCAACAGATACTTTTGGAGATACCCGTAGTGCACCTTTATAGCCACCTAGTTACGTTGTGACGTTTGACACACCCAAAGCATTCCTATGGTATCCGGGAGTTGCACAATCTCATGGTCTAAGGAAAAGATACTTGACATTAGAAAAGCTTTAGCGGACGAACTACACGATCTTGCGCTATGCTTAGGATTGGGTCTTGTCCATCACATCATTCTCCTAATGATTTGATCCCGTTATCAATGACATCCAATGCCCATAGTCAGGAAATCGTAACCATCTATTGATCAACGAGCTAGTCAACTAGAGGCTTACTAGGGACATGTTATGGTCTACGTATTCACACATGCATTACAATTTCCGGATAACACAATTATAGCATGAACAATAGACAACTATCATGAACAAGGAAATATAATAATAACCAATTTATTATTGCCTCTAGGGCATATTTCCAACACATAGCTGCTTCAGAACCAGCAAATGAAGGAGTCTGGATGAAGGAGTTCATATCCGATCTAGGTGTCATACCTAGTGCATCGGGTCCAATGAAAATCTTTTGTGACAATACTGGTGCAATTGCCTTGGCAAAGGAATCCAGATTTCACAAGAGAACCAAGCACATCAAGAGACACTTCAATTCCATCCGCGACCATGTCAAGGAGGGAGACACAGAGATTTGCAAGATACATACGGATCTGAATGTTGCAGTCCCGTTGACTAAGCCTCTCTCACGAGCAAAACATGATCAACACCAAGACTCCATGGGTTTTAGAATCTCAGACTATGTAATCTAGATTATTTGACTCTAGTGCAAGTGGGAGACTGAAGGAAATATGCCCTAGAGGTAATAATAAAGTTGTTATTTATATTTCCTTATATCATGATAAATGTTTATTATTCATGCTAAAATTGTATTAACCGGAAACTTAGTACATGTGTGAATACATAGACAAAATGAGTGTCACTAGTATGCCTCTACTTGACTAGCTCGTTAATCAAAGATGGTTAAGTTTCCTAGCCATGGACAAGAGTTGTCATTTGATGAATGGGATCACATCATTAGAGAATGATGTGATTGACTTGACCCATCCGTTAGCTTAGCACTATGATCGTTTAGTTTTTTGCTATTGCTTTCTTCATAACTTATACATGTTCCTATGACTATGAGATTATGCAACTCCCGAATACCGGAGGAACACTTAGTGTGCTATCAAATGTCACAACATAACTGGGAGACTATAAAGATGCTCTACAGGTGTCTCCAATGGTGTTTGTTGAGTTGGCATAGATCGAGATTAGGATTTGTCACTCCGTGTATCGGAGAGGTATCTCTGGGTCCTCTCGGTAATGCACATCACTATAAGCCTTGCAAGCAATGTGACTAATGAGTTAGTTACGGGATGTTGCATTACGGAACGAGTAACGAGACTTGCCAGTAACGAGATTGAACTAGGTATTGAGATACCGACGATCGAATCTCGGGCAAGTAAGATACCGATGACAAAGGGAACAATGTATGTTGTTATGCGGTTTGGCCGATAAAGATCTTCGTAGAATACGTAGGAACCAATATGAGCATCCAGGTTCCGCTATTGGTTATTGACCGGAGATGAGTCTCGGTCATGTCTACATATTTCTTGAACCCATAGGGTCCGCACGCTTAACTTTCGGTGACGCTCGGTATTATGAGTTTATGTGTTTTGATGTAGTGAAGGTAGTTCGGAGTCCCAGATATGATCACAAACATGACGAGGAGTCTCAAAATGGTCGAGACATAAAGATCGATATATTGGAAGGCTATGTTTGGACATCGGAATGGTTCCGGGTGAGTTCGGGCATTTACCAGAGTACCGGGAGGTTACCGGAACCCCCGGGGGAATGTATGGGCCTTATTGGGCTTTAGTGGAAGAGAGGAGGCGGCGGCCAAGGTGGAGGGTGCGCCCTCCCCCCCCCCCACCAAAATCTGAATTGGGTGCCCCCCCTTCCTTCCCTCTCTCTTCCCCTTCCTTTCTCTCCTACACTAACAAGGGAAGGGGGAATCCTACTCCCACCGGGAGTAGGACTCCCCCCTAGGGTGCGCCATGAGAGGTCCGGCTCTCCCCCTCCTCCACTACTTTATATATGGGGGAGGGGGCACCCCATAGACACACAAGTTGATTGTTTAGCCGTGTTCGGTGCCCCCCTCCATAGATTTCCACCTCGGTCATATCGTTGTACAGCTTAGGCAAAGCCCTGCGTCGGTAACTTCATCATCACCGTCATCACGCCGTCATGCTGACGAAACTCTCCCTCGACCTCAGCTGGATCTAGGGTTCGTGGGACGTCACCGAGCTGAACGTGTGCAGATCGCGGAGGTGTCGTACCTTCGGTGCTAGGATCGGTCGTACCGTGAAGACGTACGATTACATCAACCGCATTGTCATAACGCTTCCACTTACGGTCTATGAGGGTGCGTAGACAACACTCTCCCCTCTCATTGCTATGCATCACCTAGATGGATCTTGCGTGTGCGTAGGAAATTTTTTGAAATTACTGCGTTCCCCAACACAAACTACATCATGGACATTACATGTGTCTTCTACTATGGCATGTCCTGCTACACCACCACCTACTTCGGCTATCAACTCAAACAAACAGACCAAAGAAGACACAACCACCATCAACCAAGAGTGCATCTGCTCCCGCACAGAGTTCTTCATCCATGGCATCCACAGGGAAAACAAGTGGTATTGCATGTCGTCGTTGCACTGGCCTAGGTCATTACGCGTGTGAATGTCCATCCAAATATGTGATCCTCGTGCGTGAAGATGGTAGGTATGACTACACTAGTGACTATGGTGAGCATACTTTGGCTCTTGTTGCACACTGGGAACATGGTTGCAATGAATATGATTAAGATATACAATATATGGCCGTTGAAGACATCGATATGTATGAAAGTATAATTGTTCAGCAAGTTTTGACTGTGCAGGTGACCAAGCTGAGCAAAATTAGAGGCACAATGTGTTCCATGCAAAGGGAGCTATTAAAGAACATTGTGTTTGTGTCATCATTGGTGGAGGGAGTTACAACAAATTGGCTAGCATAGAGATGATGGAGAATTTGTCCCTCGCCGCTATATTACATCCTCATCCTTAGTACATTCAATGGTTAAATAACAACAAGAAGAAGGTTAAGGTAACACGTATTGCTTGTGTCCATTTTAGTATTGATGCATATGCTAATTTGTTGATTGTGAGGTGATACTCGTGCAAGTATGCTCCCTTTTAGTTTGTACACCATGACAATTTGATGAACAATTTGTATACCATGGTAGGACAAATCAGTATTCTCTTGTTCATAACGATAAAAATAGTATTTTACTTCCTATGTCTCCTGAAGAAATTTTGAAAGGTATTTTTGATAGAGCTAGTAAACCAAACAAAAGTGAAACAAGACTGAAAAAATCAGATTATAGCTAAAGAATTTGAGCAACAATATAAGACTAGTAGAAAATCTTTACCTTGTGTTGCAAGTGAAATCAAATTGACGAATTTGTATTTGCCTGCTAGTAATTATGATAATGCTGATTTGGATGCTAGTGAATATTTTTTCTATGTTTTTGTGTGCAAGAGACATTATTCTCATTCGAGGACTTGCCTCCCTCTTTGCCTCCTACTCGCACTAATATTTTGCAGGAGTTCATTGACATCTTTTAACTAGACATGTCACCGGGATTATCACCTATTTGTGGGATTGAGCATCAGAGTTCACTAAATTTCTACTGTCTCATTCCCTAACCATGCGTCATGTCATACAAATCTAGAGGAGACAAAGTAGGTTCATTGTCAAGTACATGAGCTCCTCAACAAACGTTATATCGTATATAACCCTTAGTTCTTTCGTTGTTCCTTATATTAGTACCAAAAGGATGAAACATGTCATGTGTGTTTTTATTATAGAGCTATTAATAGTATTACTATTTTATTGTCATCCTATCCTAAGTTACACGATATGCTCGATGAACTAAGTGGCTCTACCATGTTCTTCAGTGTTGATTTGCATAGTGCATACCATCAAATTAATGGAAACTAGGATATGAATGGAAAACCATTCTAATCTAAATTCAGACTATATGAGTGGTTAGCAATATCTTTTGAGTTAACTAATGCACCTACCACATTCATGAGATTAATTAACAAAGTTTTAAAAATCAAGTTGTCATCCCGTACAAACAAAGTGTTTCCAGACTAGAAAGACATTGTTGCAACAAAAACGGAATAATAATAATAATAATAATAATAATAAAATTATGCAAAATAATAATAAGAATTTAGTTATTGATGGCACCATCGTATTTGTCCCCAAAAGACAGGATGACGACAATCTTAGTATTTTGAGACGGGCCTTACGCACAATAACATAATGTTAGGAACAAGTGTTGCGTGTGATATTAGAGAAGCGGGACCTCCTAGTTGCCACTTAAAACTCAATTCTTCGTGAAGCTTCTCGATATGGGCCGCATTTGGCGTGACCCACTAAACAAGGTTCATATTTTATTCTTAGTGTTTATCTTAACTTCCTATAGTATAGTTCATTAGTAAGAGTATTAGTTATTATAAAATTAAAAATCATGGGTATGAAAGTAAATATATATGTTGTTTATAATAAAAATATTTCATGGATATCAAAGTGAATATATTTGTATTTTATAATTAAATGGTCATGTGTTGTCAAGATATTTGTTGATGGTACGTAGATGAACTATTCGCATGGTTCAAATATAAAAATTCTAATAAAGTATTGGTAATGTCACATAAACATGATGTTCACCTATATAAATAATAAAACATGACTATACATATTAAAAGAAATGTTATATATTGGAAATAATGTATTTAAAAAATTGAAATATAGAAACAAAAATAAAAGTAAATTTGGTCATGCATTCGTGAAAAGGTGGAAAATATAAATTTTGAAATAGAGAGAACAAAAGAATCTAGATTTTTAGTAAAATGACAAGAAAATATAAACAAAAAATAAAATAAAATAAAAATGTACCGAAAGCAACAACAGAAAATGAAATTTGGAGAATAAAATATATCTGAAATGTAAAAATGCTAAATGGGCCGGCCCATACTACGGTGGTTAATTAGATTTCCCGTGAAAAACGATCTTCTCCGTCCTCTTAATATGGTTGTTTCATCTTCGTCAGATCGCCAGCATATGGTGTACGTAGTGTAATATGGACATCATGGCCAATCCTCGGGAGCTCCTATACAGCGTCTTCAGCGCCAGTTCTTGCCCTGGCGCTCACGCACCATGTTCTTGGGTCGGCCCACCAAAATACTCGAACACACCAGATTTTTTTGAAAAAGAGGTGTTCCCATCGCTGTCATTGAAGAAGCGGGATTCAAACTCTGAACGCAAGCCCTGGCAGACGCCGCTAATAACCACTACGTCTAGCGCATGTCGTTGACAACAATTCGGAAACTTGACTCTTCCTTTAATTAACATCTATTATATACACTAAATAAATTATTTTTCAAATGAATGCATTAATATGAAAAGGAATTCTAAAAATATTGAAAATAACCATGAATTTTTAAAAATGTTCATAGAAAATTGAAAAAGTTTGCGGAAATGATAAAAGTTCATCGATTTTGTAAGAAAGTTCACCGATTTAAAAAAAGTTCATCGAATTGCAAAAAGTTTGTCAAATATGAAAAAAGTTTGTAGAATTTTGAAAAATGTCATAGAATTTGAAAAAACGTTCATAAAATTTCAAAAAAGTTCATCGAATTTGAAAAATAATCATTGAATTTGGGAAAAGTTCATCGAATTTGAAAAAAACCATCAATTCTGAAATAAGTTCTTCTATTTTGATAAATATTCATAAATTTGAAAAACAAAATCATTGATTTTTTAAAAAAAGTTCATCGATCTTGAAGAAAGGTTCAACGATTTTGAAAAAACATTCACGAATTGGAAGAAAATGATCACACATTTAGCAAAAAAATAGAAATATAGAAAAAATGGACAAAACCTTTCCCAGAAAAAAGAACAAAGAAAAGAAAAAGGAAAAATGAACAAAACAGTTCAAAGAAAAGAGAAAGAAGAAATGAAATGAAAAGCTATAGTAATCACGTCTATGCACTTGCAGGTTTTTTGGCGCGTTAAAGAAGACAGGAAACAAAAAATGAGCCTGCCCAACTAGACGCGCGAGTGAGCTGCTTCAGGCGCCGTTTTGCAAAAACGGTAGAAATTGGCACCTGAAGCGCCAAATAGGTATTGCCCGAGTCTCCCCTAAAAAAGACATCATGGCGAATCTGCACTGGTTGACCAATTTCATAGTCCAGTAGTGGACAGATAATGTTGTAACAGCTAGCCTCTCCATTTCCTTACATTCGTGGTCTTTATATAAAACCCAATCGCTTTACAAAGCAGAGATTCTGCATCAACTTGAAAAGCAAATACAAAAGGCTCTAATTGGGTGTGTATTCGGCCTCCCGACCTAGCTAGCTCCAAATCACACAAAAGGCTCTTTTACATGTGCAAACTAAGGCTTCCTCACGTTTTTATTCTCGTGCTTGTTCCATAAACGGAGGCATGTAGGCGAGAAGAGATATCTTAACTATATTGCTCATTCCTGTTCTCTTTACTCCCTGGCTCGTGTTCTTCGTTTTGTCTCCCGAGCAGTCCACGGATAACATCAATCTACCAAGCAGTAGTATGAACGATATTGGCGCGTTCAAACTTCAAACTATATATCCAGTACTTCACCCTCTCGTTACTATGCTACCAGCCTACCAATCAAGTCCAGTAGCTAGAAAGGAAAATGATACTCTATGATGATGGTATTTTTGCCGATCTGTGGTTCTTCGCCAGCTACTTCTTCCTATCCCGTTTCTGACCTGCAATCATATAAGCAAAGACTGTATTTCGATAAGTAACTTGAACCAATCTGTCAGTAGCTCATAATGATACTCTATGAAAGCGTATAACATTGATGTTTCTGCTGTTCATAGGCTTTACGTACGTACGTATTGCATGGTTCTTATTGATATGCACACGTACGCTTTTGTTGTTTGCTGCAGTAGCCGCAGACGAGCAGGGTGATGCAGGCCACGATGATGTAGAGCTTCCCCTTCTGCTGCTGCGCCGCGCTCTGCACCTTCTCCAGCTTCTTCTTCCTCGGATTCTCCTTCTCCGGCTTCTTCCCCATGGCTGGCCGGCGAAGCACGTGTCTAACGCTAATTCCGTTTGGTTGCAAGTACAACGCAGCTTCCGCGCCCATAACTTATAGGCGCGAATCTGATCGAGATGAGAGGGATGAAACTGTATCACCTTTGCGATCCGTCGCCTCGTCGCATCAGCTGCCCAGCCGGGCCGACGGCGACGGCGGAGATCACAATCAGCTACAGGGCATGTCTGCGTCCAAACTGTTTCTGCTAAAGCTTGCAGTCGATTTGATACTGATCTAACGATCGGCGAAGAGATGGTAGAGCTGACGCTTTCGAGTAAATCTGCAGGTGCAATGCCAAAACTCCTCGTCAATTGGTAAGCTACCAATAATGGCGACGTGGCCTGTTTCAGAACCGCTGGGACGTTTGCCGCGCAGGACAGAGACTGGTTGAGGCCTCCCGAATAAGTTTTTTTACCGGTGGCGGAATGTACCGGTCAGCCACCCATGCAATTTTAGGGATTCGTGCAGCTATTTGAGGTATAGAACAAGTTAATGCAATACAAAGAGAATACATGTAGGCCCTTTGCATGTCTTTTCAATTTTTGTCAAGAGAGAGATGACGTGTCAAGCGAAGCACCGCTTTTCATCATTGCATGCATGTTTTTTTTTTGCGGGTAATCATTGCATGCATGTTAAAATATTTTATCTCCACATACACTGAACATGCATTTTATTTTTATTCTCAGATTTTTAACGATTCATATCTTTTGAACCAAAAGTTCATTATTAAAACTTTTTATATATTTGAACTCGTGTTGTGAAGACCTTGAGAACAAGATCAATTTTGGATATATTTGAACTACATTTTTTGTATATATTTCAATTATCTGCGAAATCAGTTTCATAAAACATCAAAAGGTTTCACTATTTCATATAAGTGTTATATATGGTTTCAAAGAAATTCACAGGCTGGAATACGGAACTTACAAACTAACTTCACTCATTTAATTTCACTCGTTTTGAATAACTCATTGCAGTTCTTTAAATAAACCGATTTCACTCAATTGAAAAAACAAATTCACTCACTTCATAAAACAGATTTTGCTCGTTTCAGAAATTATATTCACTCATTTCAAGAAGAGATTTCAATCATTCAAACAATGATTTCAGTTATTTCATAAAATAGGTTTCACTCAATTCGAAAAACCTATTTCACTTAATTCAGAAAAAATGTATTTCACTAGTTTGAAAAGGCACATTTCACTCCTTTGAGAAATTTATTTTTCATGAGTTAAAAAAGGTTTCACTCATTACAAAAACAATTGGTTCACGTATCTTAAATAAACTGATTTCACTTATTTGAAATAACCGATTTCACTCAATTTAGAGAAAAAAATCACACAATTAAGAAAACAAGTTTTAGCCGTTTCGAAAAACAGATTTCACTCAGAGAAAACATATTTTGGAAAAGTGAGTTTGTTCATTTTAAAACACATATTTCACTTGTATCAAATAAATAGTTTCAAAACTTTGTAATAACAAGTTTCACGTATTTCACACTGGAATATCTATCATGTGTATGAAAAAAAAAGATTTCACTCATTTCAAGAAAATAATTTCACTTGTTATAGAAAGGTTATTTCACTTATTTCAAAATAATTATCATTTTTAACAATTTCACTCGTTTAAAAACTGGATTTCACTGAATTCTGAAATAATTTCACTTATTTCAATACATGGATTTTTAACATAGTTCTGACAACATAAATTTGTTTGAAACGGCAAAATTGAAACTAGTTTAAATGCATTGAAAATTGGTCTTGTTCGAAAGGTCTCGTCGCTAGGAATTCAAATATATAAAAAGTTTCAAAAAAATTGTAGCTTAAAAGATATGAATGATTGAAATTATTAAAGAGAAATAAAAGGACATGAATTTAGTGAGGGAGAGATGAGACCGATTGTGCCCGTGTCATGCATGTTGGGGAGGAGAGATAATATGTGCATGCATGCGTGGATGGGATGGAGGGGACCACTGATTTGACTTAAGTGCTGAGATACAAAGCTGAGGTTGGACAATACATAGCTATACTTATGGAGTAGGACCAAAACTGCATGGATCTTAAAGGCGCTGTGTGGTGGATGTTGTGGCGGTACATCCCGCCATCGGTAAAAGAGACTTTGCGGGCTGGAGGTTCACAAAGGTTTTATGCCCGCAAAAGGTTCACAGTGACGGTATATATTAATGCAGGTGCTCAATTTGTGGCAGCCAAAATTGTGGTTATGCAGCTGTTCTTGATTAAATTTGACGATGATGTTTCTTTGATAGGAGGCAAAAGATTTCGGTATTTCCATCGATTAAGAAGAAGAGATTTGTCTGATTAATTAATTAGAGGAAAATCAGGCGAAAACCTAGATTACAACCCTACTAGGCACACACGGACGACCTGGCAACAAATGACAGACAATCAATCAAAGCGTCGAGAACATGGCAGCTTCGATTTTGCTGAAGAGATTCACACGAGAAAGTTGCAAGGCTCGCCTCAATCTAGTCCAACACAACATCCGAAGAGCACCGCCCACTAAAAACCACCCTTATGGAGTCATCGTTACCACAGTGGCCCCGCAGATCGCAGCTTCGACTTCTCTGTCACAGCACGAAGCTAGCATAGGCACACCCATTGGCTCATCGAACCGTCGACACCACAAGGACAAGCCCCGACCCAGCTTCACTCGCCACCATCGTCGTCGCCACATGAGTCACAACGCCAACCACGCACATCGTCGGACAGACACCAGCCGACCGCAATGTAGTAAGCGGCCATCCTATGGAAGGCGCGAACCAGATCAAAGCTCTTCAAGGCGACACCCCGAAGAGAGGATGCAACGAGAACGACAACACCGCTCAACCCCAGCGGTGTACCTTGGGGGATTCCCCTATAGATTGTGTAGTAAAAAAATATTTCTATTACCAGACCACCCTCGAATTCCCCATGGATCCCTCGAAAATAAACAAAATTTATGCAAATATTTTTATTATCAAAACACATCCGGCTGGCTACACCACTGCTCAACTCAAAATATATTCCTCGGGTTGTTTTGATGAGGTCAGAGAGGGATGTGGTTGGTTTCAAGATTACCGAGGGGTTTTCTACAAGTTGAAGAAGAGAAGTGGGCTATTATTGCAAAAAGAACACAACTTACCTCACAGTCGTTAGATGCGGATCTAATGGTTAAAAATGACGGATGGCAAACACACCATCATCACCAACTGAGTCTTTTATAGGAGTAGAGAAAATGCAGCGAGTAAAATGCATTCTGGGTAAAAACAAATCGAACATTTGTTGAACCAATTTTCTGTCCATCGCACCACTTACTTTTTTTGGAAATGAAGGCATGCCCCGGCCTCTGCATCATGATGATGCATGCAGCCATCTTATTAAAAATCCAGAAAGCATCGTCATAAAGGTATTACAGCTCGCAAACGGAGCAGAACAAAATGAAAAAGGAAAATTACAAGCTGACAAAGGCAACTGATACGATAATAAGAAGGATAAGCTCCCTAGACTCCTATCCTGTTATGCGAGCGCCATCCGAACCGATTGAATATAGCCCGAGCTACCATCCCCCATTAGTTGCACCAGTAACCAAAGGCTCCCTGGAGTCCATAGGAGTGAGTAAGGACCACGTGCGGATCCAGGCAGTAGCTCTGAAGATGACCTACAAGAAAGTTAAAGTGTGTTGTCTATTAAAAATCATATCATTCCGGCAGTTCCATATAGCCCATAATAGTGCACATATTCCAATCTGAATACGGGCCGCAGTAATCTGTTCAATCCCAGCTAACCATGTCCCAAACAATGACGCAATATCAACTGGAGGAGTAATGTTGAAAGCTATATGAATCATTCTCCAAAGTAGCTTGGCAAGTGGGCAGTCAAGATATAAGTGTTGTATCGTTTCATCATGATCACAAAAACAACACCGCGAACTTCCTACCCATCGCCTTTTAATTAAGTTGTCCTTTGTGACTATCACTTGCTTATGGACAAATCACATAAAGATTTTAATACGCAAAGGAACCTTAACCTTCCAATGTGCAACGATTTTGAGAGTGGACCAGAATTAATAAAATCCGTATAGAATGATTTCATCATAAAATCTCAGTCTTAGTTAACCTCCATTGTGACGCATCCGGCTGGTCGGAGAGTTGAACATTTATCAGTCTTCGAACCAAATGCATCCAGGCGGTCCATCTCTCACCAACTAACACCCGTCTGAACTGGATTCAAGGGAATAGTTTGAAAGATTATGCCTACGTAATCATCCTTATGTTGCACAATATTATATAGGGTAGGGTATTGGACGGACAGGGGCGCCTCTCCTAACCATGTATCCTCCCAAAATCTTGTTGACATCCCATTACCCACCAAGAATTTGACCCTACGAAAGAACAAGCCCTTCGTTCTCATAAGTCCCTTCCAGAATGGCGAGTCAGTCGGTCGCATGGTAACCTGAGCTAGTGCCTTCGAGTGTAGATACTTATTACGCAGGATTTGTGACCACATACCCTCCGGCTCAGTCTCTAGCCTGTATAACCATTTACTCATAAGACATTTATTCTTAATTTCTAAGTTCTCAATACCGAGACCCCCTTGGTCTTTAGGTCGGCAAAGGATATCCCATCTCACGAGGCGGTATTTCCTCTTGGCCTCATCAGACTGCCAGAAGAAACGAGATCTAAAGAAATCAAGTCGCTTCCGAACCCCTTTCGGAATCTCAAAGAACGAAAGTAGGAACATCGGCATACTAGTCAGTACTGAATTAATCAAGACTAACCGACCTCCATATGACATAAGCTTGCCCTTCCAGCTAAGTTTTTTTTCAATTCGTTCTTCAATACACTTCCATTCTTTATTGGATAGCTTACGGTGATGGATCAGAATACCCAAGTAACTGAATGGTAGAGCACCTAATTCACATCCGAGCAGTTATTTGTAAGTGTGTTCTTCGTCTTTGGCCTTCCCAAAGCAGAACAACTCGCTCTTATGAAAATTAATTTTTAAACCAGATAATTGTTCGAAGAGGCATAAGATAAGTTTCATATTACGTGCCTTTGTCATGTCATGTTCCATGAATAAGACAGTGTCATCAGCATATTGTAAAATGGATACTCCTCCATCGACTAGATGAGGAACTAAACCCTCTACATGGCCATGCTGCTTGGCCCTGCCAATAATAACGGCCAACATATCTGCCACAATATTGAACAGAAGAGGAGACATGGAATCCTCTTGTCTTGGCCCCTTATGTGTCTGAAAATAGTGACCGATATCATCGTTCACCTTGATTCCGACACCACCCTTCTGGACTTGGGTATCCACTTGGTTCCACAAAGCTTCACTAAAGCCCTTCATGCGCATTGCCTGCTGAAGAAAAGGCCACTTTACTTTATCATACGCCTTCTCAAAATCCACTTTGAAGATAACCCCATCTAATTTCTTTGAGTGGATCTCATGAAGCGTTTCATGCAACACGACCACCCCTTCTAGTATGTGTCGCCCCGGCATGAACGCTGTCTGGCTGAGTTGGATCACCGAATGAGCAATTTGTGTCAATCTATTGGTTCCAACCTTTTTGAAAATTTTGAAGCTCACATTCAACAGACATATAGGCCGGAATTGTTTGATCTGAACTGTCTCATCTTTCTTAGGTAACATCGTTATCGTACCGAAGTTAAGATGAAACAACTCTAAATGACTGTTGAAAAAATCATGAAACATAGGCATAAGATCATCCTTAATAATATGCCAACATTTCTTATAGAATTCAGCTGGAAACACGTCCGGTCCCGGTTCTTTATTCGGCTTCATCTGTGATATTACCAGAAGAACCTCTTTTTCAGTAAACAGTGCAGAGAGAATATCATTCTCCGCTGTTTGTAATTGAGAAAGATCATCAATCACAGATTCATCGAGTGTCACCATACTTGTATTCAGGGGTCCAAAAAGTTGTTTATAATAATTCAAGATATACGCTTTTAGATTTTTCATGTCCCACTATTGTCCCCTCGTCCTGTTCAAGCTATATAATTTTCTTCTTCCTATGTTTGCCATTTACAACCATATGGAAGAATTGTGTATTTTCGTCCCCTTGGACAACCTTAAGCGTTTTAGCACGCAATGCCCACTTGAGCTCCTCCTCTCTCAAGAGAGCTCGTAGGCCTTGCTCAGCCTCGGACTTGGTTCTCTGCTCATTAACAGAAAGAAGAGTGGCTTCTGCCTTTAAGTCTAGTGTCTCAATTAACTAAGTAAGACGCTCTTTTTCTTATTTGTAAATCCCACTCTCATTTCTGGCCCACCCTCTCATAGACTGTAGGAAATGTCTAATTTTATTTTGTCATCTCTCAACATGTGTCCTCCCACTAACAGGCTTAACCCACTCACGTGCAATAAGCTCCATAAATCCTTCTTTCTCGAACCAACTTTGTTCAAAAGAGAAGTTATTTTTATTTGCCACATGGGTGGCCTCACCCGAGTCTAATAAAAGTGGTGTGTGGTCCGAGATTGCTCTTTGCGTCGCATGGACTGACACCAACGGATATTTTTGTTCCCACTCAACACTGGCAAGTACCCTATCCAACTTTTCATATGTCGGAGTGGGTAACGAGTTGGCCCATGTAAATTGTCTACGGATGAGTTATATTTCTCTCAAATTAAGACTCTCGATAATCAAAGTTTTAAATAATTTTCTAAATTGTTTTGATTCAAAAACTAAATGTTAAATTGCTATGGGTACACAGAAGTGTACCCACAGAAGGGCTTGTGTAGCTGACCAATAGGCCCGGTTGACTTGGTCATCTGCCCAGTCAGCAGAGGCTGACTGGTGGGACCAGTCAAAGTCAACAGTCTAGTCAGCATTGACCGTTGACTGGTTAAATTGACCAGTGGGTCCCTACTGTCATTGACTGTTCTGTTAATTAACAGTAGTTAATCAAGTTAATTATTTAATTAGGTTAATTAATCAAAATTTAATTAAGTTAATTAACTCTTTAATTAATTAATTAATATTTTATTTATTTATTTATTTAAAAATAATTTAATTTTTAAAAAATTTTATCGTTTCGTTCTCAGGCTAGGCCCCACATGTCATAGGCCCCAAGGGGCTGGCGGATCGGGCGTTCGGGTGCGGGCGTGCGCCCGAGCGGGCACAGCGGGCGACGGGCGCCGTGTGCAGGGGTGCCGGTGCAGGCTCGAGGGCACTGGGCGCGCGT